>NW_024572845.1:0-11493 GCF_018153835.1 Drosophila eugracilis | reverse complement strand
TATCATTGCAGTCCAGCACGGATACGACCTTAGAGGCGTTCAGGCATAATCCAACGGACGTAGCGTCATACCACTGTTCGCTCGAACAAGTATTGTGCCATTGGTCCGTACCTGCGGGTTCCTCTCGTACTACGCAGGAATGCTGTCGCAACAACGTTTTGTCATTAGTAGGGTAAAACTAACCTGTCTCACGACGGTCTAAACCCAGCTCACGTTCCCTTGCATGGGTGAACAATCCAACGCTTGGTGAATTTTGCTTCACAATGATAGGAAGAGCCGACATCGAAGGATCAAAAAGCGACGTCGCTATGAACGCTTGGCCGCCACAAGCCAGTTATCCCTATGGTAACTTTTCTGACACCTCTTGTTAAAAACTCTTTAAACCAAAAGGATCGATAGGCCGAGCTTTTTGCTGTCCCTGTGTGTACTGAACACCGAGATCAAGTCAGCATTTGCCCTTTTGCTCTATGTGTGGTTTCTGTCCGCACTGAGCTGGCCTTGGGACACCTCCGTTATTATTTGAGAGATGTACCGCCCCAGTCAAACTCCCTACCTGGCAATGTCCTTGAATTGGATCATACCTGAGTAATTGGAGTTATACCAAATTTTCAAATCAAAAATACATAAATGCACCGTTTTATTAAAGAATTTGTTTGCAATTATATAACAAACTCGTGATACTTTGATCAAGAAGCTTGCATCAAAACCCAATACCATAAGACATAATAAATATATCCGTATAATGGCTAGGAAATGATACACGTTCCATTTAATCAAGTAAGTAAGGAAACAATAAGAGTAGTGGTATTTCATTGGCGATACCAAACCGAGGTCTAATATCTCCCACTTATTCTACACCTCTTATGTCTCCTTACACTGCCAGATTAGAGTCAAGCTCAAAAGGGTCTTCTTTCCCCGCTAATTATTCCAAGCCCGTTCCCTTGGCTGTGGTTTCGCTAGATAGTAGATAGGGACAGGCGTGTGTCTCGGATCCCTCCGAACTTATTTTACGTGGCGTGTTCCACACTGAAGGGATTACAACCACGGCACTCGAATATGCCTAGATTTAGGCATATAGTGCACGGGCGCGGATGGTACGCCGGCCAGCGCCCCAGACTGGAAGCTATAGCTATGTACATAGCGACCACCCTGGTACCTGTCGAGTATGTGCTTTGTTTGTGTCGGGCAACATACTCCCTCCGGAGGGAGGCGAGGTGTATCTATCACCTCTGCTGCTCTATGGGTCACAGCACCCGAGTTGTATAACGCAACTCCACGTCGAATCTGAAGATTCTACCCGCGATGTAGGTATCAACCACAGCCACCACGATACTCCCACTAGGGGGCCAACCTCATTTGGTAGTGCTTGGAGCACTACCAACCCGTGGTACCGAAGTTTGTGGGCTCGGTGACCCACCCCTTTAGCTCCGACAAGCTCGGATGGGGGGCCCTGCCATGTTAGTCGCCTCTTACGACAAGCTATGGCGAAGTAGATAGGGACAGTAGGAATCTCGTTAATCCATTCATGCGCGTCACTAATTAGATGACGAGGCATTTGGCTACCTTAAGAGAGTCATAGTTACTCCCGCCGTTGACCCGCGCTTACTTGAATTTCTTCACTTTGACATTCAGAGCACTGGGCAGAAATCACATTGTGTCAACACCCGCTAGGGCCATCACAATGCTTTGTTTTAATTAGACAGTCGGATTCCCCAAGTCCGTGCCAGTTCTGAATTGATTGTTAATTGATAATCGTTATAATTAATAAGAACTAATTGGTTTAACCCAACTAGTATTCTTAAAAATTTTAGCAAGAAAGTTCCACAATTGGCTACGTAACTAAACTATCCGGGGAACAAGTAACTACCATAAATGATAGAAACTCTATTTACCCAGAACGAGCACATAAACCATGTTATTGTTTCCCAATCAAGCCCGACTATCTCAATCTTCAGAGCCAATCCTTATCCCGAAGTTACGGATCTAATTTGCCGACTTCCCTTACCTACATTATTCTATCGACTAGAGACTCTTCACCTTGGAGACCAGCTGCGGATATTGGTACGGCCTGTTGAGAAGTTTGCGTGTCCCCACCATAAATTTTCAAGGTCCGAGGAGAAAATATCGACACAACAGTATATGTCATGCTCTTCTAGCCCATCTACCATATCTCTCTGCGAAAGACTTCCATGGTAGTACGGCTATAAAACAGAAAAGAAAACTCTTCCGATATCTCTCGACGGCTTCTTTATGGTCGTTCCTGTTGCCAGGATGAGCACGAGGCCCATATTTAATAACAAACGGATACTCAACAGGTTACGGAATTGGAACCGTATTCCCTTTCGTTCAAAATTATTCAAGTATATTATTTCCAGCTTTTATTTGTATATTTCAGTTTTTACTTGAAAATTTTCGGCTTTCGCCTTGAACTTAGGACCGACTAACTCGTGATCAACCACTGTTCACACGAAACCCTTCTCCACTTCAGTCCTCCAAGGTCTCATTCGATTATTTGCTACTACCACCAAGATCTGTACCAATGGCAGCTCCATGCAGGCTTACGCCAAACACTTCTACGCATACCATTGTAGCCTTCCTACTCACTAAAGTTTCAAAATTTATATTACAAGTAATATAAATCATCTACTTTAGCGGTAATGTATAGGTATACAACTTAAGCGCCATCCATTTTAAGGGCTAGTTGCTTCGGCAGGTGAGTTGTTACACACTCCTTAGCGGATTTCGACTTCCATGATCACCGTCCTGCTGTTTTAAGCAACCAACGCCTTTCATGGTATCTGCATGAGTTGTTAATTTGGGCACCGTAACATTACGTTTGGTTCATCCCACAGCGCCAGTTCTGCTTACCAAAAGTGGCCCACTGGGCACATTATATCATAACCTTAAACTTCATATCAAGAAAGTTAAGGTTCTTACCCATTTAAAGTTTGAGAATAGGTTAAGATCGTTTCGACCCTAAGGCCTCTAATCATTCGCTTTACCAGATAAGATTATTTTATATAATATTAAAATGCACCAGCTATCCTGAGGGAAACTTCGGAAGGAACCAGCTACTAGATGGTTCGATTGGTCTTTCGCCCCTATACTCAATTCTGACAATCGATTTGCACGTCAGAACTGTTTCGGTCTTCCATCAGGGTTTCCCCTGACTTCAACCTGATCAAGTATAGTTCACCATCTTTCGGGTCACAGCATATATGCTCAAGGTACGTTCCAGTTAGAGGCATATATGATATAAATATCATTATACATAACTATATAGAACGCCCCGGGATTGTGTTAATTAACTATAAATAGTTAAAAAACTAATCCCATTATAAAGCCAAGTTAATTACGCTATTAGGTTTATATCCCAATAACTTGCACATATGTTAGACTCCTTGGTCCGTGTTTCAAGACGGGTCCCGAAGGTATCCTGAATCTTTCGCATTGTTAATCATACAAGTGCATATAATAAACACAAAAATCAATGATAATTATGCCATTATATAATTCCGAAAAATTAACGCACTGTATTCATATAAATCTATCAGCACTTTATCAAATTAATAACATTTATTCTGTGTTAAAATGCAAGCAATTTAATTGGAATAAACTATAAGTTATATTTTATGATAAATTTTGTATGCTAATAGATTACAATGTCCTTATATGGAAAAAATGCACACTATTATCATAATACGAGGTGTGTTCAAAAGTAAGGTGACTTTTCAAATTTCTCGGGCAACATATTTTCGATTATCGTTTTTTTTGTTTTGTTATATTGGTACACTCTTCCCTAACATCTGTGCCAAGTTTCAATGGAACATCCTCTTTTGTTTGGTTGTGAGAGGCGTAAAGTTACAAGTTGTTTTGCGAGCTCGGCGATTTTTGCTTTTTTTCGGTCTTGGCTCGTCTGGGCTCTTCCATTGGGACGATTGGGCTTTGGTTTCGATATCATAACCATATACCCATGATTCGTCACCAGTTATGACCCTTTTGAGTAAATCTGGGTCGTCGTTGACGTCATTCAACAGCTCTTGAGCGATGCTCATGCGACGGTTCTTTTACTCAAAATTTCAGCAATTTCGGAACAAACTTCGCTGACACACGACTCATACCCAAAACGTTTGAAAAATTTCATGGCACGAGCCAAGCGATATACCGACATCTTCAGCAACTTCTCTGATAGTGATTCGACGATTTTCCAAAACAATTTTCGTCACTGCTTGAACGTTTTCATCAGTTGTTGACGTGCTTGGGCGTCCAGAGCGAGGCTGGTCATTGGCATCTTCCCGGCCATCTTGGAAGAGTTTGTACCACTTGTACACATTTTTTTTACTCAGAACAGTTTCACCGTATGCCACTGTCAACATTTCAAGTGTTTCAGAGCACTTAATTTTATTTTTACACAAAATTTGATGCAAATCCTTTGATCCATATTTTTCGATAGCAAAAATCGCCGAGCTCGCAAAACAACTTGTACCTTTACGCCTCTCACAACCAAACAAAAGAGGGATGTTCCATTGAAACTTGGTACAGATGTTAGGGAAGAGTGTACCAATATAACAAAACAAAAAAAACGATAATCGAAAATATGTTGCCCGAGAAATTTGAAAAGTCACCTTACTTTTTGAACACACCTCGTATTGTTTAAATATTACAATTATAATGATGAATTTTCCATAACGGATATTCAGGTTCATCGGGCTTAACCTCTAAGCAGTTTCACGTACTATTTAACTCTCTATTCAGAGTTCTTTTCAACTTTCCCTCACGGTACTTGTTTACTATCGGTCTCATGGTTATATTTAGTTTTAGATGGAGTTTACCACCCACTTAGTGCTGCACTATCAAGCAACACGACTCTTTGGAAACATCATCTAGTAATCATTAACGTTATACGGGCCTGGCACCCTCTATGGGTAAATGGCCTCATTTAAGAAGGACTTAAATCATTAATTTCTCATACTAGAATATTGACGCTCCATACACTGCATCTCACATTTGCCATATAGACAAAGTGACTTAGTGCTGAACTGATTTCTTTTCGCTCGCCGCTACTAAGAAAATCCTTGTTAGTTTCTTTTCCTCCCCTAATTAATATGCTTAAATTCAGGGGGTAGTCCCATATGAGTTGAGGTTGTATATAACACTTTTAATGCAATTAATTCTTTTATATATATAATGATAAAAACATTTTAATAAATTCGTTTACAATTATATTTCCATTTTTATATGCTATTTTAAACGAATCAACGAAGAACAATAACATTTCCATTTGCTTTCAATTTTCATATCATTAATATGAGACAATTCTAGATAAATTTTTATGCTAGACATTTCTCAGTATTATTTGACTGAAATCGAAAATATTTCTCTTCGTTTTTTCACATTCAAATAAATAACAAATGCGAGATAATGTTTTTTCATACATTTTTTAATATTATGAATAAAATAATTTAATTATTTGTATCCAATAATATACCATACGCTTATAAAATCTGATTTCAAATTTTATAAACAACTTAGTTAGCATAGTCTTACAACCCTCAACCATATGTAGTCCAAGCAGCACTATAAAATTAATTAAAGTACTATAACAGCATGGACTGCGATATGCGTTCAAAATGTCGATGTTCATGTGTCCTGCAGTTCACACGATGACGCACAGTTTGCTGCGTTCTTCATCGACCCATGAGCCGAGTGATCCACCGCTTAGAGTTTTAATATTTGGTTTTTTAATTTTGTCATTTATGTTTTTATTGAAAGAAATTAAAAATACACCATTTTACTGGCATATATCAATTCCTTCAATAAATATGTTTTTATACCTAAAATAAATGTTGCGAAATGTCTTAGTTTTTATATAAACAATGTATATCAAGTGATTTACGGGCAATTTACGGTATGAATACTTTTTAAGCGATATACATTGGGATTTATATAAAACATTAACCTGAAGAATACCAGGTACAACATTGTATATTTTAGGTTGTTGCATAATCCAACGTATGCTCATAGCTGAGATGAACAATACATATTCGCAACGCGTGTTATATTATGGTCCATATACACACATGATAAATATTATTTAAAAATGCATTTGCATTTTGACTTTGTGCCTCTTATAATAAAGTCTTTCTCCTCCTCCATCCACACTCCATAAAATACATATAATTAAGGAAAAGCCATTATATGTTCATTTGTGTTGATATATATATAATGATGACCGCCACTACACCATCATTTTTTGAATTCCATGAATTCTTTTTGTTATTTATTTTGGCAAATTGTTTTTATTTGAATTATAAATAAATATAATACAAATTTTTTGTTAACGGTAAGGATATTATACAATAATGATCCTTCCGCAGGTTCCCTACCTAACTTTTTTTCCTTTTTTTTACTTATAATTAATTAGTTTATTCTTTTTTTTTGAAACCAACCTTAAAAAGCCGTGGCAGTGTTATGGTCCGGGGACCTCACTAAATAATTCAATCGGTAATTGCGACGGGCGGTGTGTACAAAGGGCAGGGACGTAATCAATGCGAGTTAATGACTCACACTTACTGGGAATTCCAAGTTCATGTGAACAGTTTCAGTTCACAATCCCAAGCATGAAAGTGGTTCAGCGGTTTACCCGGACCTCTCGGTCTAGGAAATACACGTTGATACTTTCATTGTAGCGCGTGCAGCCCAGGACATCTAAGGGCATCACAGACCTGTTATTGCTCAATCTCATTATTGCTAGACGCAATTTGTCCATTTAAACTAGTGTCCTTATAATGGGACAAACCAACAGGTACGGCTCCACTTATATAAACACATTCAAACACAATAAACATTTTACTGCCACCGTGAATGAAGGCTATATAAGCTTCAGCACCATAATCCTGAAGATATCTATTTAATATATTTGAGTCTCGTTCGTTATCGGAATTAACCAGACAAATCACTCCACGAACTAAGAACGGCCATGCACCACCACCCATAGATTCGAGAAAGAGCTATCAATCTGTCTTACACACTTATGTTCGGACCTGGTAAGTTTTCCCGTGTTGAGTCAAATTAAGCCGCAGGCTCCACTCCTGGTGGTGCCCTTCCGTCAATTCCTTTAAGTTTCAGCTTTGCAACCATACTTCCCCGGAGCCCAAAAGCTTTGGTTTCCCGGGAAGCGACTGAGAGCCATAAAAGTAGCTACACCCAATTGCTAGCTGGCATCGTTTATGGTTAGAACTAGGGCGGTATCTGATCGCCTTCGAACCTCTAACTTTCGTTCTTGATTAATGAAAACATCTTTGGCAAATGCTTTCGCTTAAGTTAGTCTTACGACGGTCCAAGAATTTCACCTCTCGCGTCGTAATACTAATGCCCCCAAACTGCTTCTATTAATCATTACCTCTTGATCTGAAAACCAATGAAAGCAGAACAGAGGTCTTATTTCATTATCCCATGCACAGAATATTCAGGCATTTGAAGCCTGCTTTAAGCACTCTAATTTGTTCAAAGTAATTGTACCGGCCCACAATAACACTCGTTTAAGAGCACTAATGCAGGTTTTTAAATAGGAGGAACATATGAAAAAATACAAGTATCTCAACACATATAAGAACTCCACCGGTAATACGCTTACATACATAAAGGTATAGTACTAACCACAATTGTAAGTTGTACTACCCGTATGAAGCACAAGTTCAACTACGAACGTTTTAACCGCAACAACTTTAATATACGCTATTGGAGCTGGAATTACCGCGGCTGCTGGCACCAGACTTGCCCTCCAATTGGTCCTTGTTAAAGGATTTAAAGTGTACTCATTCCAATTACAGGGCCTCGGATATGAGTCCTGTATTGTTATTTTTCGTCACCACTCCCCGAGCTGGGAGTGGGTAATTTACGCGCCTGCTGCCTTCCTTAGATGTGGTAGCCGTTTCTCAGGGCTCCCTCTCCGGAATCGACCCTGATTCCCCGTTACCCGTTGCAACCATGGTAGTTCCTAGATACTACCATCAAAAGTTGATAGGGCAGACATTTGAAAGATCTGTCGTCGGTACATGACCATACGATCTGCATGTTATCTAGGAGTTCAACCAATATAACGATCTTGCGATCGCTTGGTTTTAGCCTAATAAAAGCACATGTCCCATAAGGTTCATGTTTTAATTGCATGTATTAGCTCTAGAATTACCACAGTTATCCAAGTAACTGATAACGATCTAAGGAACCATAACTGATATAATGAGCCTTTTTGCGGTTTCACTTTTTAATTCGTGTGTACTTAGACATGCATGGCTTAATCTTTGAGACAAGCATATAACTACTGGCAGGATCAACCAGAATAATGTTTTTAATCATATTTCATTTTCATATTTTTGAATAGAAATTTGTATTTCTCTTGTAGAAATAATTTATTTATTTCTTATATTCGAATACGGCCACTTATTAAAGCCATCGTATTCGTTTTTTTTGTTCTCCAGTTTTATTATCGATTGAAATAGTTTTCAATACAATAATATATATTTCCATTATATATTTTATAAATACCATATACATAATTTCATTCTAAAATATCATTTTATTTCAACATACAATATTATTGTATCCACACATGTTTAATTTTTGTTTAATCAATATAAATATTGAATTAAATCATTTGCATTTTGATGATAAATTTAAAATTTATCTTTTTTCATATAAACTTTCGAGTAATATATAATATAAAACCGAACGCTTATATAAAAAATAGATTTTTACAATTCCTTTGATCTCGCTGAACCACATAATACCGAAAACGATATTCTATGATCCAATTGTTAGGTAAATATATAGTATATCAATCAAGGTTACAGTATATACCACCTTTCTGTTGAAAATTAACGATAATAATTGGAAACGAATTGTAGTTATATAGTAATATATAACACCTTGGCCTTTGTTAAGGGCAATAAATATTAACCGCGTAGCCAAGTTCAATATTCTAAGAGGAAATTGTAACAAATTTATACGGATAATATTATTATTAAATTTCCTTTTTATAATATTGACAAAATTTATATATATAATGTAAATTTTGATCAATACTGGATGGCCAACAACTGACCATCATATAGTAGTTTTTGGACACGCTGTCCTGAAAAATGGGTATTTTTCATTCTTTTGGCACCCAAGATGTATATACTCTCTTATATTATAAAAGAAAGTTTTAATAGTGTCTCATATACATATTGAACCTATAAGTCATATTAATATAACTTATTAGATTTATATGTATAATATTCAATTTCTTATTATTATTGACATAACATAAGTTTTGGTCAATATATCTGGTCGGCAACCACTGCCTACCTATATATGTTTTTGGACACGCCTTCAGTGAAAACGTCATTTTTCATACCAAGGTTTCATCATATTATGGATTTTTCTATTTTTTTCCATATAATATAATTATATTTTTATATTATTTCATATAAATATTGTATTTATAAGTTATATCAATATATAACTTATTATATTTATATGTATAATACATAATTTCTTATTATAATTGACATAACATAAGTTTTGGTCAATATATCTGGTCGGCAACCACTGCCTACCTATATATGTTTTTGGACACGCCTTCAGTGAAAACGTCATTTTTCATACTAAGGTTTCATCATATTATGGATTTTTCTATTTTTTCCATATAATATATATATTTTTTTATATTATTTCATATAAATATTGTATTTATAAGTTATATCAATATATAACTTATTATATTTATATGTATAATACATAATTTCTTATTATAATTGACATAACATAAGTTTTGGTCAATATATCTGGTCGGCAACCACTGCCTACCTATATATGTTTTTGGACACGCCTTCAGTGAAAACGTCATTTTTCATACTAAGGTTTCATCATATTATGGATTTTTCTATTTTTTCCATATAATATATATATTTTTTTATATTATTTCATATAAATATTGTATTTATAAGTTATATCAATATATAACTTATTATATTTATATGTATAATACATAATTTCTTATTATAATTGACATAACATAAGTTTTGGTCAATATATCTGGTCGGCAACCACTGCCTACCTATATATGTTTTTTGGACACGCCTTCAGTGAAAACGTCATTTTTCATACTAAGGTTTCATCATATTATGGATTTTTCTATTTTTTTCCATATAATATAATTATATTTTTATATTATTTCATATAAATATTGTATTTATAAGTTATATCAATATATAACTTATTATATTTATATGTATAATACATAATTTCTTATTATTATTGACTTAACATAAGTTTTGGTCAATATATCTGGTCGGCAAACCACTGCCTACCTATATATGTTTTTGGACACGACTTCAGTAAAAACGTCATTTTCATACTAAGGTTTCATCATATTATGGATTTTTCTATATTTTCCATATAATATAGATATATTTTTCTTATTATTTCATATAAATATTGTATTTATAAGTTATATCAATATATAACTTATCATATTTATATGTATAATACATAATTTCTTATTATTATTGACATAACATAAGTTTTGGTCAATATATCTGGTCGGCAACCACTGCCTACCTATATATGTTTTTGGACACGCCTTCAGTGAAAACGTCATTTTTCATACTAAGGTTTCATCATATTATGGATTTTTCTATTTTTTCCATATAATGTATATATTTTTGTATTATTTCCATATAAGTATTGTATTTATAAGTTATATCAATATATAACTTATTATATTTATATGTATTATACATAATTTCTTAATATTTTTGACATAACATAAATTTTGGTCAATATATCTGGTCGGCAACCACTTCCTACTATATAATATAAATATAGATATATTTTCTTATTATTTCATATAAATATTGTATATATAAGTCATATCAATATATAAATTATTATATATTTATATGAATAATGTTAAATCTTATTATTGGGATAACATAAGTTTTGGACGGCAACAACTGCCTGCCTATGTTTATATGTTATTTTCCTATATATAATATAGAAATATTGTATAGGTTTTCTTATATATATATATAAATATATTATATATATAATATATAATAATTATAGGTACACACGCACATGTGTGAAAACCTTCTTAATAATCCATTCATTTATTATTATACCAAGTCAATCCATCGTTATTTAAGAATTTTACAGATATCATATTAAGATAATTTAGTTACTTTATGATACGAATTATTGTACTTGTATAATTTCTTTATTTATATAGAAGTTTTTTTATTATGGCGTCACTAATAATATGACGTTTCATTTGGCTACCACTATGGGGACTATTGGACACCTATAGATTCCCATATATTAACCTAGTCTCTTTATGAGACTTGTACTTTGTATAATTTCCTCTCTTTATATAGAAATGTTTTTATTACGGCGTCACTAATAAAATGACGTTTGGCTACCATTATGGGGACTATTGGACACCTATAGATT
>NW_024572844.1:0-2082 GCF_018153835.1 Drosophila eugracilis | reverse complement strand
ACAGTCGTTCCGTTATGGAAGTCGCTTCCAGACCCTGAGTTTATCCTTCTCGTGCCTGAAGCTGCACCCCAAGCCGGCACCCGTTGATAAGGGTCGGGCGTGGCTCCTGACCGGAAGCAAAACACACCTGCACCATCCGACTGATCCTCTAAGCCGTTTGTGCTTCTGAGCGGACTGTGCACGTCTTCCGAGCCCTTGCTGCGGATGTGGAATCATTTCTAAGAAACACGGACATAAGCAGAATACGGGAATTGATTCTCCCTCGAACAGTCTCGTATGAATTGAAAGAGAAAAGAGCGGGGGACTGTAGGAAGTCCCGACAAGCGAAAGTGCCAGGGCCACTAAGGCTGACGTCGTCGACTCCAAATTGCGATATTGGCGCTCTGTCCTTTTTTATCATTCCTTCCACGTTACAGGTCTTTCAAGCAGCAACCAGCGCGTATGTGCGGATTGCTCCGCTAAAAGTGTGACGTTGGCATAAATATTTTTTACCAGGGAGACAGTCCCAAGAAGCCTCAACATTGATTGATTGAAGGCGTCAAAAGATACAGGTGGACGTCTGTCCAAACCGTCGGCACAGGATCGAACGCGGCTTTTTGTCTGCGTGGGCATTCCAGAATTCGCGGTTGGCGCCCTCGTTCGCGGTGGCCAGTCACGCACTAACCCAGCATGATGACAACGGTGAGATAGAGATTACGATCACGAAAAAGACTTCAATTGGGGAATAATTGGTATAGCGATGTCGAAAAGGAAGGTCAGTGCGGCACAAATCGATATTGGAGCAAGCCAAAGCAACCAAAAGGGGGCAGTTTACGATGACTTGGGCGAGATGTTGCTGATGCGGGTAAACGCTGAAGGCGCGGAAAATGGTTATAATGCCGGAAAATTCGTGCTCGTTCAGGAAAAAAGGAGTGATGACGTCTATATATGTATATTTATATAAATGTGGCTCATTACGTGAAATTATTTTCCAGTGTTGTTGGCGGAAAGGTGTGAATTATAAACCCATGTGCATAAATTGTTTGCACGCACCAAACATTTGGCGACTTTGAAGTATCAATGGGTCAGTGCCGCGTTTGTCAAGGCATAGCATCCTGCCTATTCTGCATAGAACTGCTGATCAAGGCAACCAGCACAAATTGAGGCACCACACATCTCAGCAGCTTGGCGAGACTTCCCACACATGCTGTTTCCATGCTTTCGGGTCAATCAAAGCGCGCTTTAATTCCTACGGCAATAGTATTGATTAGGGATAAGTTCGAAATATTTCAGCCAGCTTTACTTGACTCAGGCTGGAAAATAAATTTCATCTCTGAAAAGTTCGCCAAGCTCCTTCAGCTCAGATTCGAGAAACAAGAAGTAAAACATTTCCCGATATATGCGATGTCAGAACGCAGATGAGATTCTATGTCTCAACAACCATTGGATCACGACTATGAAGGAATGGCATTTACAATTCGCTGCGGCCAAGACAATATCGCTAAAATCAGCCAGAAGCGATTCGTTAACACTTCCCAATGAAACATACCCTCCAGAGATTGCCCTTGCAGATCAGGCTACTACATGCCTCACCGGATTGACCTACTCATCGAGCTTAAACAAAAGAGTTTTGATTTCTTTCGAATGGAAAATTCTTTGGGACCTTGCCTGGTCAATACATGCCCTGGTTGGATCGTTAGCCGTTGATATTCACAATCGCAAGTCGTAAACGTATACCATGGTACGTTCTACGGAGACAGAAAGGTGCATTAGAAAGGTTTTAACCGTAATCGAGGAATTCGAATGACGTTCAAGGTTTCAAAGGGGGTTCAAGGCGGGAATGCACGAACGGCATTTTGTGGCAAACTTACAAGGTTTCTCATCTGGATGGGTCCAAGTTTGCTTGCCATTAGGAGAATCCTCACGTGTTAGGTAAATCTTTTAAAATTGCCCTATCCTGGTTTTTGCAAAACGTCCGCAAACGTTCAATTCATAAGGGAATACGTAGATTTGAATCACAAGCAATGGCATCTGATTTCGACTCTCAAAAAGACACTAAATGTAATCTCACGCATCGTAAGGTCCTTAGATCAGAGAAAGCAC
>NW_024572843.1:0-36803 GCF_018153835.1 Drosophila eugracilis | reverse complement strand
TGATTAATGGTACTAACAACTATTTCTTCTTCTGATCCAGGTAAAACTTTGGCCAATGGTCTTTAGACATCGAAAGCCAATTTGGCCCATTCCACCAAATTGAGCACTTCTTTAATTTGGTGGCGTAAACACCCTCTGGAGGCAATGTCAGCAGGGTTATCTTCCGACTTCACATGACTCCATTCTGTATCCATTAGTTTTTTCATATCATCAGTTCTACGTCTAATAAATTTATCTTTGCAGTTCCCATTACGTATCCAAGCTAATGTAATGGTGGATTCACTCCATGCAAAACTTTCTGCTTTGTTAGAAATTGATTCCTTTGTTCTCTGCATTAACTTACTTAAAAGATGGGCTGCGCAAAGCTCTAACTTAGGAATAGTCTTCCTGTTTTTCTTAGGATTTACTTTACTTTTACTAGCTATTAATGTGACCGAATCTTCTACCTTTGCATATACAACCGCCGCGTACGCTTTTTCAGAAGCATCTGCAAAACCGTGAAGCTGAACCGGAAAACTTATATGTGGGTTTATCCATCTCGGAATCCTAATGTCTTCCAAAAATTTTAAATTTTCTTCATACAACTTCCACTCGCTTAAATCATTCACATCTAGCTCTTGATCCCAATTTATTTCCTGTAACCACAGTCTTTGCATAAATAGTTTCCCAACAATAGTAACTGGTGATAACCATCCTAATGGATCGTATATTTTTGCTAGGTTCGACAATACTATCCTTTTATTGATTTCTTTACTAATAGTAAATTTAACGCAATACTTAAATTCATCATTAAAAGGTTCCCACTGAAGCCCTAAAGCCTTCACGGACTCATTCTCTTCAATGCTTAATGTTTTGTTTTCTCCAGCATTCTCTACATTTTCAATAATTTCTTGATGATTCGAAATCCATTTCCTCAAATTCATCTCTACTTCTTCTAGCTCCAATGAGACCTGTTTAACAATTTGTTTGGATTCTTTAATGCTGTTTGATCCTGTCATCAAATCATCCATATAGAAATCATTTTTTATAATTCCACTTCTTGAGTGGATCTTTACATTTATCTCCCTATATCCGGTAGCACTCTTTAAGCTAAATACGGAGCCGAAGCAGTACCATAGGTAACTGTAGTTAATTTATAGTCTTTAATTTTATTTTTTTGAGAATCCCTCCACAAGACATGCAAAAATTCTTGATCGCACTCTGCTATATTTATTTGACGGTATATTTTTTCAATGTCCGCTGAAACTACATACTGCCATCTGCGCCACTTTAAAATGATGTCGAAAATATCTTTTTGAACTCTAGGTCCAATATACATAATATCATTAAGACACTTACTGATAGTTGTTTTTGCCGACGCATCAAAAACAACCCTTAATTTTGTTGTTAAGCTCGCATCTCTAATTACGGCTTGATGGGGTAAATAATATTTACCTTCTGAGTTTGCCTCAACCATAAGCCCTAAAGACATGTATTCTATCATAAACTTACAGTAATGTTATTTAGGTTTTGATTTTTAATTAGTTTTTTCTCTAAATTTAAAAATCTTGCCATGGCTTGGCCTTTAGATTCCCCTAAGGTTTGTTCTTCCTTAAAGGGCATCTTCACAACATATCGTCCTGAAGAGTCTATGTGTGTTGTTTTCGTGAAATTTTCTTCAAATAATTCGGATTCTAAATCCTCTTTACTTTCTTCTTCCAATTCCCAAAATCTTTCTAAATCCTTGCACTCTATCGTGGTCGCAACTACCGTGTTACTTCCTTTTGATTTGGTGCATCCAGAAACTATCCAACCAAAGTCTGTGTTTTGACCAAGACGACCGTTTATCTTTATTACTCCTTTTTGAAGAATTCTAGCATATAAATCGGCTCCTATAATTAAGTCCACTCGACCTGGCTTGTTAAATTCGGGATCGGCTAACGGGTAGTTTTGCCACCTCGTTTTATCAATATTTAATGAGCGCATTGGCAACGCTTTCATTAATTTTGGAGGACAATTGCCTCCACTACTAATTCATTTTTCCTTTCTTTTAAAGGTTTAATGTTTAGTTTTATTTTATGCTTTGATATGCATTTTTTTATTGAGGAAACTCCACTAATCTCAGTATAATTTCTTATTTTTGGTAACTTAAGTATTTGTGAAGCTTCCTCTGATATTATCGTACCAATGCTGTGGCCAATAGGGCTTGTTCCGTCGTCCTACACATATTTACTTTTTCTTTATTATTATAAATGTGAAGAAGCGTGTGGTGCGGTTTCTTGGAATTCAAGCAAAGAATTTTATTCGTGCATTTTTTATTGCTTGAATGCTTCAGACACTTAAAACAAATGTGCCTTTTTCTAACCCAGTCATTTCTTTCTGCTGGTTTCATACCTTTAAATTTATAACATTGTGTTATATTATGGTTTGGTTAATTACAACAAGCGCAATTTTCTTTGCTACTTTTGTTTTGAAACTCTTTTCTAAAAGGTTTATTCACCTGTGGAAAAGAGGAAATGGAGCTGAGTCTTTGCTCTAAGAACTCCATGACATCAGAAAGTGGCTGAATTTCTTTTGTCTTTTTTACATGGCTCTCATATAAATTTGGAGAATCCTTGTTAAATTTTCGAAGTATTATGTGGGCAAATACTGCATCCACATCTTCGGATAAGTGTGCCTTTGATTTTATAATATATATTGACTCATTCATTGTGTCAATAAATGTTTTAATTTGCTTATTTGATTCCAAATTTAAATTGGGTAAATCCATAAGCCTATTCATATGATCAGAGAAAATTTTTTTTCTGTTCTTATACCGCTTGGTTAGCAACTTCCAAGCGGCTTCATAGTTATCCCCAGTGCCTAGCAGTAAATGGGAATCCACGTTTTTGGCTTCTCCTTTTAACGCTGATTTGAGATAACTAAATTTAACGGCAGTTTTTAGGTCCTCTCTTGTATGAATGAGTTCCAAAAACAGCTCATTAAATAGATCCCATTCTTTGGTATCACCGAAGAAAGTGGGTATCTGTATTTAGGCTTAGGTAATTCCTCTGCCTTTACAGTTATAGATTCCTTAACAATATCTTGTTCCTTGCTAGGTCTTTTATCTATAGCGTCTATAATGTTTCCGACATCGAATTCTAATTCGCTAACTATCATTTCAAATTCCTTGCTTTAAAAACAACTTCTTACTTCCTCAATTAAACCAAAAGTCTTAGCTTTCCAAAATTGAATTTTATGTTTTCTCACCCACAGGGAAAAGAGAGATCGGACGTTAGATTATTAACGGATTCATTTAAATAATTCCTTAAACACCCAGCATTTATGTCAAATTCTTCCTTCAACATATCAGCTCTCGATGCGTGCCTAATTTCGCCTATTTCTGCAACTTTTTGATCACCGCTTCCTGCTGCCTTGCCCGAGTCTTTCTCAAACTGAATCTTGAGTTTTTCAAGTACCATCATCATCGCATTATAATGTTTTAATGTAAAATACTCGTGCTCAACTGGTCCTACTTTTAGTAAAGCACTATGATTGTAAACAAACACCTTTTGTATGTCCAAAGTTTTTTGAAATTCCGGAAGTGTTAAGTGCACTTTTGCCTCTAAAATTCTTATTTGCTGTGTTAGCTCGGACTGCTTCTTTAAGAGCTCAATGGCCTTTTCGGACGACATTTTCTTAATTTATTTATATTTTTTTTTTTTAATTAAGTTATTTAAATTTAGGAATAAATTTGTATTTCTTATCTGAATTTTTCCTGTTATGCCGCTGTAGACGTCGATGGTAGAAGCGATGCTTGATGTTGAAGATGTTGGCTGCTTCTTGTTGAAGTCGTCTTGCTGTGTTTGCTGCTGAAGTCGTCCTTCTGGGTCTTCTTTTCTTCTTTTTTTTTTTAGAGTTGATTTCGTTTTGTTTTTATTTATTTATTTATTTATTTTTTTTTTCTAAAGTTTGTTTTTGTGTTGTAATTTTTCAATTTTGTTTTTGAGTTGTAATTTTTGTTTTTGTTGGCTTTGGATTTTTAACTTTTTCAAGCTTTTTTAGCATTGTAGGCACTATATTTTGCTTAGCTCTTTGGCTTTTAGCATTTGTAGGCATTTTTTCTATTTGAATCCAACTTTTTGGATTTTTTAGAATTTTATGGGTTCACTTGTTTTTTTTTATTTTCACAAGTGTTAATTTGCTATGCATTATCCCGCAAATTATTATTTTTTTTTTATTATTTTGTCTGATGTTGGCCTCAAACACGACTTACCACCAAAAAAAATTTATTTTTTATTTTTGGTTTAAAAAACACACACTTTTTAGGTTTTATTTTTCCGATGTTATGGCCTCGGAAACGCTCAATGGTTAGCGACCTTTAGCTGTTTTTTTTTTTTTAAAAACAGAATCTTTAATGTGCTTTAAAAAACAAAAAAAGACTCTTTGCTTGTCCTTTTGCTTTTATTTAGTTCAACACTTTTGTCTCTTACCTTTGGTAGGGGAAAACAATCGTGTGAATCTATTTGCTACCTTTAGCTGCAAGCGTCTAGCACTTAGCAGAATCTTTAAGGTGCACAATTTCTCTGAGTTTCTTACATTTGTTACATTGTTTTCACAGACGGATTTTTCTAGCTACTGGCAAATTCAGGCTAATAACGACCTTATCAACATTTTATATGTATTTCTAATATTGTGTAAAAAATTTATAGCGTCTCGATTGGACGTTTCGCCGCAGTCTCATTCATAGTTTTCCGGAATTTTTAAAAACTGATTTTATTTTTCTAAGTCTTTGCTTACGCAGCTAACATGAAATTCTTATAATATACTTATCTATGGTCTACGCAGAGACCACATCTGTTTTCCTGAGCGGGAGCCTTATCAACGGTCCCCGGCGACTCTTTGTACAGCATAGTTCTCATGCTGCTATTTATTGTCAGGCTCAAGTGATCTGTACTTAAGATTACAACTGTTCGGCTCTGCACCCTTGTAGGTTTTATGTTACAGATCATTATTTACGGCTCTAGATAGATATACATATTGACATGAACAGAGCTCGTAATATCTTAAATTTATAACAATTAGTGTTCTTTTTGAACAGTAACTGATAGTAACTTAAATTTCTTCATAAATAACGAAATAATGTTCCGATATAAAAATCTTTGCTAAACTGATAGAAATTGACCTAAATAAGTTATACAAGGTCAATCGAAGTCATTCATAATAATATTATAGACGCCACAGTTTTACGCGATTTGAGGGCGTTAGAGTGGGTAGGGCCGGATGAAAACTCGTTAGAAGTTGCAGTGGAATCTCTAAAATACGTATTTATACGTATATTTGTGGGCGTTAGGGCGGGCGTGGCTAGTTGGGAAAAAACAATTCGCATTTGGGGCTTCATAAAAACCTACATGTTTAATCCGAACTTTCTAGTACTTATAGTTACCGAGATATCACCTTTTCTAGAAAATGCGAAAACCGCCTTTTGAGCTTGGTGGGCGCATGGGTGGATGTGCCCGCAGTAAAGTACCATTGCTTATATAATACATACTGAATTTTAACTTCTTAGCTCTAATATTTCCTGAGATTTCAATGATTTAAGTCTTTCGCGATTTGTGGGCGTTAAAGTGGGCGTGGCAGGTTGCTGACTTGCGCTTCGTACGGACCCTAAGAATCTTAATGCTTAATTTGCATTTGTGACCCCACAAAAATATTCAATTAAGTGGTAAACCAATGTTTGCCTGGCTCTAAAGGTAATAAATTTGTAAACATTTTTTGCAGAAATTTGCAGATGTGCTTAAAATTGTAAAAATTCGAACACCGTCTTAAATTTTTTAGGGTCAGTTTTACACTACAAAAATTCGTTTTCGCTCGTGTTCTTGTTGTACTGTTGCTCTGTATTCGTCTTTTAAGTTTGTGTTTATTAATAGTTTTTATTTATTTTTTGTTTATTCCCTTGCTCCATTGCACTCCTATAATCGGTTTTTTTAATATTTCTCGCAGTTGACATATAGATTGCATTTAAAACTTGGCGAATATGTACCTTATAATATAAAAAATTATTAAGGGATAAATAAACTCAAATTCAAGCAGACTTCCGCGCTCAAATGGGATTACATAGATGTCGACCAACCAAGTAGTGGAGGTAGTGGAACTTCTAATGCTGGTAATACGGCAAGTATATTTTTTAGCAAAACGAAATTGTCTGCTGATATTACAGGATTGGATGAAAATGTTTTAATTAGGTGTGCCACATTACTGCAATGCATGACATCTGGCTATAAAAACAATTCGGAAAAACTTGGATGCTTTGCACTTGCCACCGCAAAAATGTTTATTATATTGTGTCCATGGTATTACCTTCCACCATCAGCCAACTCAAAGTGGCACCGTGCAAAAATTTCAAGAAAATGAGCAATAAAACATTAAAATCATTGAGAGTAGCGCTACTCAACCCTGTGATGTCTACATATCATGATGAACCAATTCAAGGAGGTCAAACTGGCATTACCAAAACCTTGGCCAAGGTAAAAAGGCATTACTTTTGGAAAGGTATGACTCGATATATTACAAAGTACATACAAAAATATCTAAAATGCCAAAAAGCGAAAATAATCACGCATACAAAGACCCCATTAACCATTACTGAAACACCACAAACATCTTTCAACAGGGTAATCGTAGACACGATCGGTCCACTGCCTAAGTCTGAACAAGGGAATGAATACGCAGTTAATTTAATCTGCGATTTAATAAAATACGTTGTAGCAATACCAATTCCAAATAAAAGTGCAAAAACAATAGCCAAAGCTATATTTGAAGATTTTATTCTGAAGTACGGTCCAATGAAGAATTTCATTACGGACATGGGAACAGAATATAAAAATTCAATAATTGAAGATTTATGTAAAAATTTAAAAATAATATTAAAAACATTAATTCTACTGCACACCATCACCAGGCTGTCGGAACAGTGGAGCGAAGCCACAAAACACTTAACGAGTTCATACGCCCATTTACATATCTCAGTTGATAAAACAGATTGGGATGTATGGCTACAATACTTCGTATACTGCTTTAGCACAACCCCCTCTATGGCACTTGAGTATTATCCATACGAACTAGTATTTGGGAAAACTTCAAACTTACTAAACCATTTCAATAGCATAGATAGAATAGAACCATTATATATAGTATAGAAGAGCTAAGGAATCTTAATTTAGATTAGAACAGGCATATAAAAAAACCTGAATAATGCTAGAAACTAATAAGCAATAAGCAAAAACAAAACGATACGACAAAAATAGCTTCGATTTTAAATTCAAAATAGGAGACCATTAATAAATATATAAATAAATAAATATATTAATTAAATATACCGGACCCTATACGGTAAAGAAGAAAGAACCTAATAATAATATAACAATTTTCAATACAAAAAACAAAACTCAGACAGTTCATAAGGATAGATTAAAAAATTTTACATACATATATATATTATTATTATTATATGTGGAGGGCGGTGCTGCCTCAAAAAGATTCCAGTGGTTGGAGAAGGCACAGAAGGCACAAGTTAACCCAGAGGCTCGAAAAGAAGAAGTCGGGGGCGTCGTGGAGTATTTTTCAAAGGCCGTCAGCTTTATTCTTCTGCATACATGGAACTGAAAAAATCTAGCTTAACATATGAAAGAGCCGCTACCGCCAGAGCGGACGATCGCCGATGGCCGACCGCTGCAGTTGGACCCGAGAGAGAGAGAGAGTGCAAGATTGTGCAATGATGCGCTCTTCAGCGCGGTTGTGCTCTTCAGCGCGGTTGCGCTCTTCAGCGTGGATGCGCTCTTAAGCTCAGATGAGCGGCGGCACAACGGCCCTTCACCTAAACATCCCGCCCCCTTGCAATCACTCGGGTTGCAACAGCTCCCTCGTCGCTACGGTTGGTGACAGGCTCCGGACACGACCCATCCAAAAACGGTGCTCTGGGCCACCGGCAGTCCCCACGCCAACACGATCCGTCGGAGTGCTCGTGAGCCAGGCAGCTGGAGCAATACCGGTTCACGGGAACCGCCCGGAGCCGCTTCTGAGACGTAGAAAGCGCCGATATTTCTTCAAAGAATGGATCCCACTGTAGACTCGGCATCGGTAGGACTGTGTACCTCGAGGAAGTCTGCTCTTCAGTGACTGGGCGCTGCGTGGACAGAGCTACGAGACAGCGCAATGGACAGGAATATTGGAACGGAAGAAACGCATAATTATTGTGTGCAGGCGGACGCGTCCAGCGGAAGAAGGACGATTTTAGCAAGGGGCCGCTTGACGAGCCCTCGCGCGGTGCGGTTGTCGATCACGCGGACATGGCCCTCAGATCCTGGATGGACCGCATCAATCCTGCCTAATTACCACTTATTGGACGGAAGGTTGTCCTCTTTGATGACCACCATATCCCCAACGCGGAGACTCCTTGTAGGGACTCGCCACTTTTTCCTCTTATGGAGCTCCTTGTGGTACTTTTCCTTCCATCGCAGCCGAAATTGCTGCTGAAGAGCCTTCAGGTGCTGCCAGCGGTTAATAATGGACGTGGTATCCCCCTTTAACTCGGGTTCAACCGTGACGAGAAGTGGACCTCCCACAAGAAAGTGCCCGGGTGTAAGAGCCAACAGATCAGTAGGGTCTTCGGACATTGGCGCGAGCGGCCGCGAATTTAGGCATGCCTCGATCCTCGCCAGGAGAGTACCCAGCTCTTCAAAGGTGTATATCCGCGTGACGGTGGACTTGTAGAACAAGGTCTTGAAGCTCTTGACGCCTGCCTCCCACAGGCCCCCCATGTAGGGAGCTCCCGGAGGAATGAAATGCGAGAGAAGCTGCTGGTGACTGTAGGCACCGGTCACAGCCCCTTTTAGGCTCTGGAGAAAATTCCGAGATAGTAGGGCAGCTGCCCCCACAAAGGTCTTTCCGTTGTCCGACTGGACCTGACGGGGGCATCCTCTCCGGGACACGAACCGAGCGAAAGTAGCCAGATATTTCTCGGTCACATACCCCTTCTCGGGACAAACACCAACACATACCCCCCAAGCTCGCCCCGTATAGTTCTTTATCTCGAAAGGACCGGCATAATCCACACCTGTGTACATGAATGGGCGCGAGAAGAACGTCCGTTCCTTCGAACCACACACTGGTTATCCGCAAGATCTTGGAGAGCTACGCCCCGGCTGGCGAGATCCACAGGGTTATGTTTGAAGCGGACATGTGCCCATTTCTGCACGTCGGTGAACTGGGTGATCTTGGTCACCCGGTTGGCCACGAACGTTGTCTACTGACACGCTGGCTTCGGCGGCCACGCGAGGACAATAGTGGAGTCCGTCCAACAGTATGGGGCAGACGCGGCCCCTGGCCACTCTGGCAGAACGGCGGTGGCCATCTCCGACAACAACAAGGCACCGCACAGCTCTAGCCGAGGGAGCGACACCGTTTTAACTGGGGTCACTCGAGTCTTTGCAGTCAGCAACCCAACCTCGACACGTACATAAATAAATGCGCCGTACGCCTTCTGTGAAACGTCGCAGCACCCGAGGTGCTCGCCCTTTAGGTGTGGACGGAACGCGACCCATAGAGTAACACGAATCTGATCGAGCACCGTATAGTTCTTCAGGAAGTCAACCCATCGCTGACAGAAATCTTGAGGGAGGGCGTCGTCGTCCCCTAGATCCAGAAGCCAAATGTCCTGCATGAACATTTTCGCCCGGACAATGAAAGTCGCGGATATCCCCATCGGGATTGCGAAACAAAATACGTTGGAGCGGAGTATGCTTGGGGTCTACCCAAATTTGCCGATACATCTTCTCGATGTCGGCGTTGAAGACAAACCTAAAGTATCGCAACTTTAGGATTTGATTCGTCAGGTTGGATTGTAAGACCGGGCCCGCGTAAAGAATGTCGTTCAGACTGGTCCCGTTTGCGGACGGACTCAAAGCATTGAAGACTACCCGAACCTTGGTGGTCGTGCTTTCGGGTTTGAAGACGGGATGATGTGGAAGATAGTAGGTAGCGGAACTGCTCATGGGAGAGACCTCGGTGATGTGGCCTAAATCGATGTATTCCTGGATTACCGAGTCATAGCGGACCTTATGGGGCGGATCCCTCTTCAGGCGCTGATCATTACGCAGGAGCTGAGCAAGAGCAAAGGACCGTGAAGCCGATAGCTCGGAACCCTTCTGCTCGAGGTCGCGTAAGGGGAGCGTCACAACGTACTTGCCACACTCGCCTCTTCTCGTCGTCTGGAAAATTGTGCTCGCAAACTGAATCCGATTCCGAACTGATCTGTGTGGGCACATCTTCCACCTCCCAAAATTTGGTGAGGGGCTGATCCAGCGAGTCACCGAGGCTACGGCCAACTCGTGTGGAAAAAACGGACACGCTGCGAGGGTTGGCTGGAGATAATGGGCCTGTCAGCACCCATCCAAAAATGGTCTCCTGACCGAGAAGCGACCCGCAGATGTTAGCCCTGGTATTACCGAGGAAAATGGACGGAAGAATGTCAGCTTCTATTAACACATCGACTTGGGAGATCTTAAAGAAGTTGGGGTCTGCCAGGGGAATGTCGGGCAGCCCCTTGAGACGATCTCGCGGAATCGGATATGATGGCAGATTTCCTGTCAACTGCGGAAGAATTTCTCTAATTGTAGCCCGGGTCTAGACGGCGACCGAATGGAGAAATGGCACAATTTAGTAGACTGCGCGGAAATGGTCTGATTAAGACCGGACACTTGGGCTTGAATCGTCTTGAAGGGAAGCTTGACAAGGTTGAACAGTCGTTCCGTTATAAAAGTCGCTTCGGACCCTGAGTCTATCAGTGCTCGTGCCTGGAAGCTGCACCCCAAATGGCACACGTTTTTAAGGGCCGTGCCCAGTAGGACGGCTCCTGACCCGGAAGCGAAACACACCTGCACATCCGACTGATCCTCTGAGCCGTTTGTGCTTTTGGCAGTTTGTGCGGGTCGAGCCCTTGCTGGAGTAGGCGGACTTGGAGCGGACATACCTGTGGCATGTGAAGCAGGTATGGGCGGTCGTGCAGTCTCGCTGCTGGTGCCCTCGGGCAAAACAGTTCAAACATAACTGTTTCCTCTTAATGTAGTCAGAGCGCCCATTTACATCCATTTCTAGGAAACGCGGACATAAGCGAATACGGTGGTTCTCCCTCGAACAGAGATCGCAGCCCTTTTGGCCCGGAACCACTCGAGTCTCGTATGAATTGAGCCTCCGTGCAGGGACAGTAGGAAGTCCCGACCTTGTCGGAGATTGCCCGGAGCCACTAGGCCTGACGTCGTCGATGGCCTCCAGAGTGCGATGGCGCTCTGTCAGGAAGTTATCTAATTGCTTCCATGTTGGAATTTCGGCCCTATTATGTACGGATTGCTCCCACATAGAAAGTGTGACTTTGGGGAGCTTTGAGGAAATCATAAATACTAGGAGACAGTCCCAAGCCTCAACATTGATGGCGGACATTTCTAGGGCTGTCAGACAACTCTGAATGGTGACTTGCAGCTCCTTCAGCGCGACCCCGGACTTTTGGGAAATAGCCTGGATATTGAAAAGGATATTCAACTGGCTATTGACCAATAGCTGCCGGTTCTCAAATCGATCCGTGAGGCTTTGCCACGATGCAACAAACCCCTCATGGGTAAGCGGAGCCTTAGAAACATTCGCGTGTGCGTCATCACTTGTTTTGGACAGCAAGTGGAACAACTTCTCTACCGGGGTGAGCCGCGAGTTTTGGATGTAAATGGCCGTAAACAAGTCTCTAAAGGTAGGCCACCGAAGATAATCACCCGCAAAGACCTCGGTATCCACTGGAGGTAACTGGCAGCCTGTAGACGCGGGCGTGTGGACATTGACGGGAGCCTGAGTGGATTGGGAGGCAATTTTCTCCCGAAGCTGGGCTATACACTTCGAATAGACGGAGTAACAGTAGCTGTACTTCGATTCCAGCACTGTTGAGGTGGCCGCATTGTCGTCGGACACGGCTAGTAAATCGGAGCAGCTCTCATAGCACTTCTCCACCTTCTCCCAGAGTGCCCGAACTTGGTCCCGATGGACTTCGCACATGTATTGGGAGCCTATTTCCGTTTCTGGGGCGCCAGGGGTATTTATGTTAGCCTCAAATTGGCTTATTCGATCTGTTGTGGCGATGAACTTTTTCAGGACCGGGGATTGTATTGACGAATTCGTCACTCTTTGCCCTTGGAATGGCCCTGGTCGCCTAAGGCTTCAAAAGAGGCGTCCGCGGAGATGCGGATTAAGATCTGTCCAAACTGATGGCTGGGATCGGACGCGGATTTTTGTCGTCTCACGTGGGCATTCTCAAAAGTCAATTAGCTGGTCAGCGCTTGGCGACTGACTTGCGCAATAGGGGCCTCGTTCGAAGCGGTGGCTGGTCACACTAAAGTGATGAGAACGGTGAGATCGCGGATGGATTGCGATCACAAGGAACTAGTGGGCACTAGCGGCGCCGATGTCGAAAGGAAGATCGTGTACGGCACAAATCGAATGTGAAAACAAAACTTCAGGAACCAAACAACCCAAAAGTAGACAAGGTTTGTTGAGATTGTAGGCGGATGTTGCCTGATGCGGAGTAGAAGCTGCGCTAAAGGCACGGAGAATGGACAAGTACCGTTCGTAATTCACCCCAAAGGAAAAAAACAGCTTAGGAGACACAATCACGGATTTGTAGTGAAATGGCGGGTTTTTTTTAAAATAGATTTTATTTCAGTTTAATTTTGTCATGTATTTATTTCCTGAAATTCGAGGCAGAAAATATATGGCATGCATGCAAGTATGTATATATGTAAGTATATGTATGCACGTGAGGCCTTGGTTGGCACAGTGGACTGTGGACTGTATAAATGGAGGAACTGAAAGCTGTGTGGTGTAAAAAAAAACACTGATTGGGAAAAAAATATTACGCCAGCGGCGGACTGTTAAATGAATTTAGGAATTTTTGGATATAAATCACACCGGCTGGCCAATATTTATTATG
This sequence comes from Drosophila eugracilis, assembly GCF_018153835.1. Taxonomy (NCBI): domain Eukaryota; kingdom Metazoa; phylum Arthropoda; class Insecta; order Diptera; family Drosophilidae; genus Drosophila; species Drosophila eugracilis. The sequence goes on along the minus strand of NW_024572843.1, from coordinate 23,818 downwards.
CCTTATTTTTGTCACCACACAATTTCACTGTCAATTTTTGGTCAATTTTTTGCGGATTAATTGCACCAAAAAAAAGAAAATGTATGGTTGTATGTGTGTATATTATATGTATGCACATATGCCTCGACCGTTGGCAAGCGAATAGCGGAATAGCAAATAACGGGGAGGCCGAAAACGGCGAGGAATATGGCGGCACACAAAACGGAGTCGGATGGAAAAATTGGCAGAATATGAAGACGAAGAAGAGTAGAAAATCTCACACTGCCGTTGTGTCGGAAAACTCGGACTTGGAGTTCACACGGAAGGAAAACAAAATCTTGCAGCAGTGTGAACGAAATTTAATGTTCGGACCACTGCTGAAGACCGGCAGAGAGACGGAGACGGAAAAAAATGTCGTACTTATCTTTCAGAAACACATCTTACAAACAGATACAATTTTCAACTACGAGGATATTTATTCTATGGAACAAACCATCCAGATGGTAAAGCACACGGCGGGACTGAAATTTTAATCAGAAGCCGTATTAAGCACCATTATCATACGAAATTTGCTAAAAACTACCTACAGGCCACATCCATAAATATACACCTAAATACTGGCAAGCAATTAACGCTAGCCGCCGTATACTGCCCCCCACGCTTCAACATAGCCAAAGATGAGTTTATGCAATTTTTTAACTCACTCGAAGGCCACTTCATAGCAGCAGGAGACTACAATGCCAAGCACACACACTGGGGATCTCGTCTCGTGACTCCAAAAGGAAAGCAGCTCTATAATGCAATTATCAAAGTCAAGAACAAGCTCGACTATGTTTCTTCTGGCACACCAACATACTGGCCGGCAGACCCAAAGAAACTTCCGGATTTAATAGACTTTGCGATTACCAAAAACATTCCTAAAAACATGATAAGCGCCGAATGCCTTTCGGATCGTTCATCTGATCACTCGCCTGTCCTTTTTACTCTACTTCGACATCCAGGAACATGGGATCAACCATTAAACCTGACCTCACATAAAACCAATTGGTTTAAGTACAGGAAGTATATTAGCTCACACATTAAGCTAAGTCCTCACCTCAGCGATGAAGCCAACGTAGACAGTTTTGTTAATTCACTGGAATCTGTACTCGTCCCTGCTCGAGTTTCAACACCTCATACTATAAACACACAATGCAATCAAAAGAAGTCAAATCTACAAATCGAACAGCTCGTCCTCGAAAAGCGACGCTTACGACGAGCATGGCAATTTCACAGATCGCCATCTGCTAAGCAAAGCTTAAAACATGCCTCACGTCAACTCGCTCAAGCTCTAGAGCAAGAAGAAACATATGTCCACCGCCGCTACATTGAGCAATTGTCAACTAATAGTACAAAACACTCACTATGGAGAGCTCACCCAACTCTGAGCTCACCGAAAGAAACCGTGATGCCTATTAGAAATTCCACGGGCGGCTGGGCGCGCAGTGACGCAGACTGAGCCAGCACGCTTGCCAACCACCTTAAAAATGTTTTCCAACCAAATCCTGCCACGAAAGCGTTTACTTTGCCGACTCCATCATATGAGCCCCAGCCTCAGCATGAGCCAATTGAGTTTCGCCCAAACGAAATCGTAAACATCATCAAAAGACAACTGAATCCGAAAAAATCCCCGTGCTGCGACCTCATAACTCCGAAAATGATCATTGAGCTCCCATACTGCGCCGTTTGCACTCTCACCCAGCTCTTTAATGCCTTCACGACAGAAAATTTGTTGTGAGGTGCAACACTGCTATATCTGATGATTACACTGTTGGAGCTGGAGTTCCTCAACACAGCAGACATCCCGACAAGCCCACGTCTAACCACATCTACGTTTGCCGATGACACAGCTATTCTTAGCCGTTCTAAATGCCCGATTCAAGCAACATATCGTATGTACACTCGGCAGCGGTGGAAACTTGGTCGCCGCTGAAGAATATATTTATTCAGTCTTAAAAAGGCAACTCAAAGGCGTACGTTTACTTATTCCAACTCTTATTAAAATTCATAAATTGAAATACACCGACTACCACTTGGAGAAGACCGGACTCTGGCCGAACCTCTGGCCACCCAGGACTCCTAAGAAGATAACCATAACTCCGCCACATTGAAGCCAAAAGAACACACCTAAAGCTAAAAGCCAACAGCCTTCATTGGCTTATCAACGCCCGGTCACCTCTTAGCCTTGAATATAAAATCATGCTGTACAACTCGGTACTGAAACCTATATGGATGTACGGCTTCCAGTTATGGGGGAACGCCAGCAATAGCAACATTGACATTGTTCAGAGAGTTCAGTCGAAGATCCTGAGATTAATCACCGGGGCACCGTGGTACGTTCACAACGAAAACATACACCGCGACTTAAACATTCAACCAGTCAAAAAAGTGAGCGCAGAACAAAAGGTAAAGTACTTCACCAAGCTATCGGTGCACCCTAACCACCTGGCAAGAGGTCTAACAAGGTTGAGCAACCAATCACGCCTTCGTCGCAATGCCTTACCCACCCAGCGACCGACCTGAGGGACGCGCAACCAGAATGCAGTCTTAGTATACTGTTAGTTAAATTTTAATGTTAAGATTCGTCAACTTATTGTTAGTCTCAAAATTAAGAGTAGATTCAATAAATAAAAGCAAAGCTATAAAAAAAAAATAAAAAAAAAAAACAAGAACACTGCCGGGAACTGCTGGTAGAAAAGGTATCCAGAATATCCAAAATATCCAGAACATCCTGCTCGAAGGACCAAAATGATGTAGTGGGGCGGTGTTGCCGCAAAAAGGTGCTTCTTGATCGCAGATAAGATGGTGGCGGAAGTCGGGGGAGTCGTGGAGTGACCCGTCAGCTTTATTCACTTCATACAAAAAATCTGACTTAACTTAGCTTAGCATAAGAAATAAGACGATCGCAGACGCCCGACCGCTGCAGTTGGACCCGAGAGAGCGAGAGTGCAAGATTGTGCAGAGAGGGGCGAGGGCGGATGCGATCTTCAGCGCGGATGCGCTCTTCAGCGCGGATGCGCTCACCTAAGCACCTGCAAAATAAATTAAGATAAAAAAAGTGAATCGCTTTGGGTGTTAAATTTAATTTCGTCGTGGACCCAAATTGTGTTTTAATTCCCCAACATCTTGTAGTGAGCACCAATTTACGGTTCAATTTCAAGACAGGAAAAAATTGATTTATTTCGTTTTCGTTTCTTTTTTTTCTGTGACTTGTTACCAAGAAAATTACGGGACATTTTCGCGCGCATTTTCTGTACTAAATATGCCTCGTGTCCGCCATTTTCCAAGCCTCAACGCTATTTTCTTGAGACTTCCATCCCGCTTATATATTCGTTGTCTTTTATTTATCGGCCAGTGTATCATTTTAAGCTAAGTGTCGTTACATATATTATAATGGAGAGAGCCACCGGCCGAATAACACATATACACACTCTCGCACTGATATCGATGCCAGTTCTTTCAACTCTATCTCTCTTTGCACTTTCGTTTCGGTCGTTGGACAAATGCAAGCTTTGTTGTTTTCGGCATTCTGGCTGAGCTTGTGCTACCCTTTAAATTTTGTGAGTGCAGGTATTAGTGCCGAAGAAATTAACATATAAAATATTATTATTATTTGTTTTTTCGAAAATTCATCGACAAGACCCCTGCTTGCCTACGTTCGGTATATACCCCTCGGTATTTTTAATTTTTATTTTTTTATTTGATTCGTTATTTCTTTTGAAGTAAAATAAATTTTATCACACTCTTCCGTTCTTAAAAAAAAAATTTATAAGCAATAACATGGCGAGCAAAGATATCGAAGCGCTTACAAATAAACGAGATCTAATAATGAGGAGTATATCCCGAACACAGCGGTATTTACAAGAGGGTCGACTATCTCTAAATCCAGTCGAATTAGAATGCCGATTAGAAATTTTGAATTCGCACATTGAAAATGCTTCTTTGATTCAGAATTAAATCGAAGGAATAAACTCAGAGGATTTGTTCCTCAAGGAACTGGAAGAAACTGCCGTAATGGCAAAATCATTATTGATTTCGCTAATAAGCAAAGGCCGGCGTATGAACGCCGATGATGCTGCTCCGCCGGGCACTTCTCAATACTGTTTGTCGAGCGTTGCTCTTCCAACATTCAGCGGAAAGCACTCCGAGTTTAAAAATTTTATTAGCTTTTGTCGACAAAGATGACACTCTGCACGATATTGAAAAATTCAATCATTTAATATCGTGTCTGGCTGGCGACACTTTAGGCACAGTCAGGGTGTTTCAAGTCACTGCGGTTAATTACCCCAAAGCCCTGACTAGCCTGAAGCGGGTGTACGATAATGATTGTCTGATTTTCTTCGACAATATATCGACACTTTTCAATCTGCCAAAATGTCCCAGCCATCAGCTACAGAGCTCTTTATGATTCTCTGCTGTCTATTGGGAATGACAAACGGATAACGAATGCCATCGTCATCCATTTAATAATGAGCAAAGCCGATGTAGAAACGAAGAGAAAGTGGGAAGAACAGTTGGACTATACCTCGCTTCCCAAGCCTAAAAATGTTCAGCCTAGCAATACGTTCCCGAAGAAGAGTGGAAATAAAAGTTTTTTGTTTGTCGCTGCCAGGGACGACCCTGCCTTATCTGTGTTTTGCCCCTCGGCAGAGCATCACATAGGAAATTGCACTTCTTTCGCTCCCTTCAACGTACAGCAGAGGTTCGATTTTGCGAAACGGCCTTCCTTATGCATAAACTGCCTTCGCAGGGGTCACACTGTTAAAAAATGCAAGTCGAACAGGTGCAGGGTGTGCAAATCTTCTTACCACACATTGTTGCACAGATACTCTGCTAATACAAATCTCGCGTTGCCGCCTCCTCCTCAGCCCGCGCTCACGCAAAAGTCTCCATCCACTTCGCATGTTTTGCATGCGACTTTATCGGATAGAGTTATTCTTGCCATGGCTCGAGATGGCTCGAGCGTTGCTTGATTCTAGTTCACAAGTAAATTTTGTGACCGATGAGCTCGCTCAGAGACTACAAATTAAAAGAGCGGACGTGGGTATGAGTTTGCGGGGCATTGGTGGAACTAGTGCTCGCGAATAGGAAGCATTCAGTTGTCGTCCGATTTTTATGTTTTAAAAACTATTTCTGGTTATCATCCGGATCATGCGGTAAACATCAGCGGGTGGAGGATACCTGAAAATATTAAATTGGCAGATCATTCAAAAATTGACATGCTTATCGGCGCAGATTCATTCTTTGAAATTCTGTCAGTTGGCCAGATAAAGCAGGGGCCTGAACTTCCCATTTTACAAAAAACTGTTCTCAACTGGATAGTGACAGGGAGATGTGCCTCGGAAAACAAAATAAACGCAGAAAATTCGGTACATCTCAGCTGTCAGGAAGAAGCGTTGGAGACAATCGACACCACCCTGCAGAAATTTTGGTCTGTGGAGGACTTGGCGCCTAAGGCTAAAGTCCATACTCCTGAGCAGCAACTTTGAGAACAACAATTTGAGAAAAATACTCAAAGACTGTCATCTGGGAGAGTTTCGGTTCGTCTGCCGTTCAAATCTAACCCAATAACTCTTGGTTCGTCATAATAAGTTGCGAAACTTAGATTTTTTTCACTTGAAAGGAGATTGCGAAAAGATCCTTCGTTAAAGGAAATGTATCTGGATTTCATGGAGGAATATGTAGCACTGGGCCACATGTCCTCTACTAAATCTAAAATTCCAGATGGCACTATTTCATTCCGCACCAATGCGTGCTGCGGCCTCAAAGCACCCCAACCAAGTTGAGAGTGGTATTCGATGCCTTAAGCCGCACATCGACGCAGGTTGCGTTGAATGACATCCTGATGGTAGGCCCGACGGTTCAAGAGGAGCTATATTCTACGTTGCTTCGTTTATGGCGATCCGGTGTTTAATGCAGCTTTGAGAGATGGCGAAAGCTAAGTATCCAAATGCTGCGAAGGTCATCCAGAATTTTTTTTTATGTTGACGATATGTTGACAGGCGCCGAAAGCGTTGAGAACCTGCAAAGCCTTCGTGATCAAGTTTCTTTGGTTTTGCAAGAGACAGGGTTTGAATTGGCAAAGTGATTTTCAAACTGCCCAGAGATCTCCGGATCTGAGAGCGCTGTTAGGCCCTTATTGGCGGACTGAGACGTAACCAAAACCCTTCGAGTTGTTTTGTTACCTGGCAGAGATTACTTTCAATTTCCGTTGGATAACTCTTTCCTGGATCTTCGTCCGACAAAGCGGAACATACTCTCGGTGACTGCGCGGCTTTTCGATCCATTGGGCCTATTGTGTCCTTTGATCATAAAGGCAAAGATGCTTTTACAGGAGCTGTGGCTTCGAAAAATAGATTGGGACGAGTCGCTACCAATGCAGTTACTATCGTAGTGGGAAGCCTTTAAGGCAACTTTCCTTCAACTGCCCAAGGTACCGCGATTCGTTTACACGGTTTCGCTGACGCTTCCATGCGAGCATATGGAGCGTGCATCTACGTTCGCGTTCAAACTGCTGAAGGCTTAAAAGTGTCATCATCAAAAGACAACTGAATTCGAAAAAATCCCCGGGCTGCGACCTCATAACTCCCAAAATGATCATTGAGCTCCCATACTGCGCCGTTTGCCCTCTCACCCAGCTCTTTAATGCCATCGCAAAACTTGGCCACTTTCCAGTGAGATGGAAAAAGTCAATTATAATAATGATAGCAAAGCCGGGGAAAGACCACACTATCCCCACGTCATATAGACCTATAAGCCTACTTTCTTGCCTATCTAAACTCTTTGAAAAATGCCTAATGACTCGGATAAACACGCACCCGTCACACCAATTTGGGTTTCGTGAAAAGCATGGAACAATTGAGCAGGTCAACCGGAGAACATCACAAATTCGAAACGCTTTCGAAAAACGAGAGTACTGTACTGCCATATTATTAGATGTCTCTCAAGCATTTGATAAAGTCTGGCTAGAAGGTCTAATGTACAAGATCAATACAATGCTCCCCTACAGCACCCACAAGATTTTAGAGTCTTACCTTCACGACAAAAAATTTGTTGTGAGGTGCAACACTGCTATATCTGATGATTACACTGTTGGAGCTGGAGTTCCTCAAGGTAGCGTGCTAGGGCCAACACTATACGTCCTCTACACAGCAGACATCCCGACAAGCACACGTCTAACCACATCTACGTTTGCCGATGACACAGCTATTCTTAGCCGTTCTAAATGCCCGATTCAAACTACTGCGCAGCTAGCGCGTCATATGGTCGATGTTGAAAAATGGCTATCAGATTGGCCAATTAAAGTGAACGAATTAAAATGCAAACACGTTACGTTCACTCTGACCAGGCAAAACTGCCCGCCGATTACGTTAAACAACAGTCTACTCCCACAAGCAAACGAAGTAAGTTACCTAGGAGTACATCTCGACAGAAGACTCACATGGCGCCGGCACATTGAAGCCAAAAGAACACACCTAAAGCTAAAAGCCAGCAGCCTTCATTGGCTTATCAACGCCCGGTCACCTCAGACACCGCGACTTAAACATTCTACCAGTCAAAGAAGTGATTGTAGAACAAAAGGTAAAGTACTTCACCAAGCTATCGGTGCACGCTCACCACCTGGCGAGAGGTCTAACAAGGTTGAGTAACCAATCACGCCTTCGTCGCAATGACCTACTCACCCAGCGACGGACCTGAGGGACGCGCAACCAGAATGCAGTCTTAGTATACCTATTGTGTCATTATTGACAGCCAAATCAAAAGTAGCTCCCCTCAAGACGAAAACTTTGCCTCGCCTTGAGCTGTGTGCAGCTTACCTTTTAGCAGATCTTTTTTATCTTGTACGACCACTAATTAATTGCCCAATAAGTACAGCTTACCTATGGACTGACTCCGAGATCACTCTGCATTGTATTAAATCCCATCCCTCGTCGTTGTCCGTTTTCGTTTCCAACCGAGTAGAGGAAATCCAAGAGTGGTCGGAGAAAGCAATTTGGCGACACGTCCCAACCCAATTGAACCCAGCGAATTAGTGTCTGGAGGATGTGACGTTAAAGAGCTCGTAACGTCCATCTGATTCGCTTGGCCATCGTTTTTTCTCGACTCAGAAAGCAATTGGCCTGCAAACTCACACTTCGAACCAGCTTCAGAAGATGTGTCTATGGAGTTACGCAAGTCGTCGTTAACTCTGATCGCTACAACAGAGCCTAATGACGTGCTTCAGAAAATAGAGTCCTTTTCGTCGCACCTGAAGCTTCTGAGCGTTTTCGTGTGGATTTTCTAATTCATTCGAAAGTGTAAGAAAGTCTCAACGCCTTTCGAATAAAGTATTCTGCCAAGAGAACTGAATTTCGCTTTCGAAAAGATTGTAGAAGATGTCCAATCTCACGAATTCAGTGACGGCATAGACAAAATTTGGAAACAGTGACCGGTATCACCGAATATTCAGAAATTGAATTCTTTTGTGCAGGAAAATAGCTTAGATTGGTGCTCCTCGACGTTGCTACGAGTTGGTGGTCGGTTGTTGAATGTTCCTATCCCATACGAAACCAAATTTCCGTTGTTGCTATCGAAAGGCTCGCAATTCGTTAAATCTTACGTGTCATACCTGCACGTTACCAATTGTCACGCTGGTCCCCGAGCTCTTGATAGTCTTCTGCGCAAAAAAGTATGGTTAGTCAATGCTCAAGAAGTATGTTGCCGAACTGTTCGTTCGTACATGCGCTGCTTCCGATGCAAACCGCAACTATTAACGCAAATAATGGGGATCTTGCCATCAGACAGACTTCAAGCTTTCCGCCCGTTCAATATCTGTTGATATTTGTGGGCCATTTAGCACAACCCATCGAACCTATCGTATTCGTGGCAAGCCACCGTACAAGTCGGGCATGCGCCTGTTTGTGTGTTTTGTTGGTGTCTGTCCTTACCACTTATGCTATTTGATTGACTTTTCAAAGGTTCGTGAGTCGCCGCGAGATCCCGGAGAAGGTGTGAGGCGACAACGCGACCAACTTCGTCGGCGCAGATCGCCACCTGAAAGACTTCCGGGCCCGTCTGGAGGAGCAGGAGGACGGTCTGAAGGCATTCGCATCAAAAAAATCATGAGTTTACGTTCATACCGCCCAGAGCACCTCACTTCGGCGGTCTATGGAAAGCAGGTGTGAAGTCTGCAAAGCACCTGTTCCTTCGGACGGTCGGCAACGACCTCTTGACCGCAGAGGAGCTCGGGACTTTCATCGCCTGCGTGGAGGCGGTGCTAAACTCGAGGACTATCGGAGCGCTAAGCAGCGACCCAAGCGACGGCGAAGCCCTCACCACCGGGCATCTTCTGATCGACGGCCCGCTGTTGGCTACACCAACGACGTCGCTCCTGGACCAGATCAGCCCAACCTGCTAACGGCAATGGAACAATGTCTTGTGTCACAAGCACAGGTTTTGGCAGCGATGGACCCGGGAGTACGTCTCAAACCTTAAGAGGCGGCCAAAGTGGAGCCAGGAGGTCCCAAACGTCGACGTGGGAGCGCTCGTCGTCATAGGAGAGGACAACAAGCCGCCCCAGCAGTGGACGATCGGGCGCGTGGTGGATGTAACTACGTAAAGACATCGTAGCAATAAATTCGATTCCGAAGTTACAAGTAAAAACCATGCATTTCAGAAGTTTCGTTCGATTAACTCTTATTAAATTATTTACATGTTTTTAGGAAGAGCTGGTCTCAGTGGATCTATGGTTCTGGAAGGCACTGGGTGAACGACTGTAAACTTTGAGAATTTCGAATACAACTCAGAAAATATTTTCTGTCGGTCTCTAGTAAAGAGGGGATCGGTGTCCAAGCCAAGCTCATGTTTGTTTGGGCGTCTGTAATTTTTAGTTCTCACGTAAGTCTTAAAGCTTACGTTAATATCGTTGACTAGTTCTGCAAACTACAAAGTGAAATAGATAGGTTTTACCATTTGGCCACATATATTGGTATTTTCTAGTTTAAATGTTTGCTCCAATCTTTTTTTTAAAACATCATACAAAATTTTTAAGAGTAGTTGTCTTTTTTCATAAGCAACGGGAGTAAAATAAAAAATAAAATACTAACAAATTGTATATATTTATTTCATACTTAATTTCATCCAAATAGAAAGTCATGCTATTATTTTTAAAAATTTGCAATATTATCAGTAATAGGACCGCCTATTGATTCTTTTCTAATAATTCCTTGAAAGTTTAGGTAACTATTATGAGGGAGCACTTACAATTCTTGATTTTGGATAGTTATTCGAATTTCAATTTGATTTTTTTAAATTTGATTTTAATGCTTGATTGACGAATAGGTACCAAACTCATTTTTTGAAATACTCTCGTCTGAGTAAACTTTTTCTCAAACATTTAAAATTTCTTTCATTGTTTTCTTTCAGTATATTTTGTATTGATTTTGAAGTGTGAGGCATAGAGACTTTAAAATTAATTTATCTTTTTAAGGCGAGTAAGCTTCTTTTTATTACCGATCTTCTTACAATTAGTAATGTTTGTTTAAGTGTAGGACCAGGTGTTTTATTATAAATAATCATTTTATCTTGCGAATACGCATGCGAATCAAAAAGTTTTTAACACGTAAACTTACCAAATCTTTGTTTTGATCAACGATGCGTAAGGGAATTGTTCCTATTACATCGCAGTTGATTGGGAAGTAAATATGATTATGTGGTGTCGCATTCATTTTTTTTAATTACGGTATTTATCTATCGAGTCTTTTCTCTTCGAGACTGACGACAAGTATTCAAATCTTAGCCTAATAAATATATGTAAAATTAAGTTTTTTAGGAGAACGGCCAAAGCTGTTGAGGGTGAGGAGATCTCGGAGCCATATTTCCAAATTGGCTTGAGAACTGCATTGAATAGAACTACCTTGTTCTCCAAATTTAGCGGAGAACAAGCATTTATTAACCAATGTAGGCTTTTTGCTTTTAATTTAAGTTGTATCCTTGATGTGCATTCGACAAGTAAGCCGTCTGTCTAGGGTGACTCCAAGATATGTTACTTCAGTTGTTTGCGGTAAATGATAATTGTTCAGAGATACTAGGGGCATGCTTGTGAAGTTGGTGACGTGTTTGCTCCTTTGCTCATTAACCTTTATGCGCCAATCTGCGAGCCATTTCTCTAAAATCTTGATATGAGCTGATAACTATTGCGTTGGTCTTATGGGGCACTTTGATCTACTTAGAATGGCAGTGTCATCAGCCAATGGTGACGTTGTTATAAGACTGCTTATCGGAAGGTCTGCTGTATTGGTCCAAGCACGCTACTCCTGCTTCAATTGGATGGTACTCGGAGAGGAATTCTTTACTACGCACAAGATATGACTTCAGTATTTTATGGGTGTGCTGTGGAAGCAAGGTTTTACTTTTATAATTTAAGCCGTCCAGCCATTCGCAGTCGAAGATTGGGAGACATCCAGAGAGACTGCTGAACAATACTCTCGATTTTCAAATGTTTTTCGTATCTCGGAGGTTATTTGATTCACTTGTTCGACGGTCTTGTGTTTCTCGCGAAAACCAAATTTCTGGTTTGGCATGGCATTATGGGACTGTAGAAGTTGCTTTACACGGTTCAGAAGCAGCTTTTCAAATATCTTTGACAGGCACCACAGGAGACTGATTGGCCTACATGAGGAAGGCTGAACCTTGTACCTTTCAGTTATGTGAACCATATTGATGACAGACTATTTCCATTGTTGCGGATAATAGCCCAATTTAACAATGCTGTTGAATATTACACACACAGCTCGGCAATTCTATAATCATTTTAGGGAAGATTAAATCGTGTCCTGGCGCTTTATTTTTTCCTTGAACGCTTATCTCCCTATCACTTTCCTTGATTGGAATATAATAGGCATGGTAGGCTCTGGAAAGATGTTTGTTGGGAGCACAAAGCTATTATTGATGGAAGTGATTTGAAAACGTTTTCTACATAAGGGGCGAATTTGCCCGCTCTTCCTTGTTGTGAGCCCATTCTCCTGTTTGTGTGTGTAGTGGCGACTCACGTTCGATTGGTGGACATATACCTGTTTTAGTCTTCCACAGTGGATATCTTGTGCTGTTGGGAAGAGATGCTGCAGATAGGATAATTGAGATCGATTATTTTCTTCTTCGAAAAATATAGATTGCTGTTAAGTCTCTCCTTTGAAGCAGGCGATCTATGGACTTGCCACTCCCTCCGAAGCCTGCTCTTATTGAGTAGCAGTTCATTAATATGCGCAGAAGCCCGCCAGTTGTTATCAGCATTACAAGCCGGTATAATAGGGGTAGAGTGTTGTGCAGCTTGTGACATAACAGATACTAACTCTTAAACTAAGCTATCTTCTTTTTGGTACCTGTTGGGAAGTCATCAATATGGGTACTTACATACAGTCTGTATGTAAGCCAATCTGTATTACGGGAGGTTAGAGCATGTATGCATTCTGACAGCTGAGGGTGGTCGTAGAGATCAAGTTAAATAGGCGAGATATCCGATGACAGATCTGTTAAGTGTTCCACGTGGACATGCTCTCTATCCACTCTTCTTGTGACGGCAAAATCGGTCAAGTCAGGAGAGATAATAACAAGCTTGTTAGCATCGTACAGCTATCTTCCTTTGGGGTTGGTGAGTCGAGAGCCCCAGTGGGTGTGTTTTGCATTATAATCACCACCCGCTAGAAAACGGTCACCTAATAGGTCAAAGAACTGTACAAACTCATTTTCGAAAATGAAAAAGCGTGGTGGGCAGTATTTAGCTGAGAGGTTTAAGATACCGCTTCTGGTATCGATGTGTATTGATGTAGCAGGCTGTAACAGGCTGTTGCAAATGATGGCAACTCATAGTGCCTACCGGCACTATCCTGCCATCAGGATAGTTTGTTTTCTAAAATATATATCCATTAAGTTGAAAATAGTTTTTGTTTGTTAGGTGAGTCTGTGATATAACCATAACGTCAATGTCATACTGATCTAAGAACTGCGAGACCTCTTTTTTGTACTGTGAGATGCCATTCGCATTCCAGAAACATATTTTTAAGTTTGAATAATTGCTCATATATATAAGTTCCTCGGGCGTATGCTGTATTGCTACCATTGTGTTGGTTATAGTTACCATCATTGTTTCTAGGCCGTTAGGCAAGTGTGTGTTTGCAGTTATATGTTGGCCAGTAGTTTCTGGACTCTGGTTTAATGATATTTGCCGCACTGAATCAGCATTAGTTTGCCGACCTGTCAGCTTAAATGCTTAGGCAAAAGGAACTCTCGGGGTCGTGGTCGATGGTATATTTGAGAAATTGTTTCGGTTTCCAGGATTTTGAGCGGCAGTTATATATTTGCCTAATCGTTTTCTCAGAGATAGGACAACTCTTTATAGATAGAACCGTATTCCTGACAATTAATGCATTGCACAGGTCCATTTCGCTTATGGGGTCCCTCAACGGTCATTCTACGGGTCAATAGATATTCAAGCTTATGGATTGGGTGAACTTCATTGTTTTTCAAGTGCTTTCTTTCAGGCTCCAACTCTACCTTGAACATTGGCTGTGAAACTTTTATTTTATTTAATATATTTCTAGCTTGTTTGACATTTAAAACCTGTTCAGCTATAATCTCATAGATACGGACTGTTGCTTCGATACCTTTAATAACTGCTTGTAATCCTTTGCAACTTTTAAGTTTGTATGTATAGTAGTTAATTTTTCCGTTGTCGAGATGCTTGTCCACTAATCGGTAATATTGCTAGTCTTACAGTTGTATTTTTGTTTCATTAATATTACCCCTTTTTATGAACTTTACATAGAATTTTTTTACTCCAATTTGATCAGTTATATTTTAACCAATTCTGCACAGTTTGCCTGACGTTAGTTCCTTGGCCTTAGGTGTTTGAGCGTTATTATTATCATAACAGTGACATATAACAGTGACTACTGTTTTCTTGTTAACTTATGAGGCATTTGTTTTTTTTAGATGATTGTGGGCTTAAATTTCTTTTTATTTGCACATACCGATCGATTCTTGTTTATATTGGTGGTCCGTTATTTTTTGTAAGTAAGAGCTGACGAAATAGAAAATGCAGTGTATGTGGTTGTCGACGTCGATATTGTCAAAGTCACCGTTTTAAATTAGGGCATTGGACTGGTCGTTATTGTAATAAGCAGGTCATTGCATATGTTGTTGTCTGACAGCTGTGGATGGTCGCAGAGATGAAGTCACATAGGCGAGTGATCGGATGACAGATCTATTATGTGTTCCACGTGGACATGCTCTCTAGCCACTCTTCTTGTGACGGTAGAATCGATCAAGTCAGGCTTCTTATTAGGATCTGTTTGCCAATATGTAGGCTTGCCAGGAGAGATAATACCAAGCTTGTTTCTTGGTGTAATTATAGCAATGTACAGCTGTCTTCCTCACATTCATTTTAACCAGGAGGAACCTAAATACCGAATTCGTGTAACGTGTGACTGGGCTAATGTTTACATTCAGGTTTCAGGTATTCAATGACCTAACCTCATCAGCAATAACCGCAATTTCTTTAACAATGTCAACCGTAACAACAACCACAACCGCAATCGTATCGACATCACGTTTACCGACATTATCAGCTAGCAGCGCTATGGAATTTAGTTTAAATTTGCCACAAAATCCTTAAATACAAGGAACTCGTCTGATAAATAGGATATTAAATATGGCACACAGTAATTGTATATTGATCTACAAATGCTACTTAGTAGTTTTTATTATAAATACTAGAGGGCGTTATCGGAGCACATACATCAGAATAAACTACAAAAAGAGGGCCGTTTGTTTTTATGCCCGTTACTCGTAGATTAAAAGTAACAGGTAGAAGAAAGCGTTTCCGACCCAATAAAGTATATATATTCTTGATTAGTATCAATGGCGTAGTCAATTAAACCATGTCCGTCTGTCCATACGTCCGTCTGTCCGTCTCTCCGTATGAACGGTGAGATATCAGGAAGCATAAGAGATAAAGATTTCAGATTAAGCAGGTAGATTCTTGAGGTCCCTACGCAGCTCAAATTGGTTACAGAATCCTGCCATGTCGACACCACGAAAGTAAAAGAGCTAGAAAGTTAGGCTTAAGAATACATATTTTAGGGATGCCACTGCAACTTTCCAAGACTTATTTATCCGGCCACGCCCACTCTAACGCCTACAAACCGCGGAACACTGTGGCGTCTATAATAATATTATGAATGCCCTCATTTGACGTTGTATAACTTATTTATGTTTATATCTATCGATTTACCAAAGTTTTTTCAAATCGGAACATTATTTCGCTACTTATGAAGAAATTTAGGTTATAAGGCCTCACATGGGCAGTGACGTCACTATCAGTTACTCGACATGCTTTCTCCGACAATAGGTGGCGCTTGGGTAATTCCCACTAGCAAAATGAATATTTTAAAATTGTGTATCTTATAGTCCCGGCACTCGACTATAACGTTTCCTCTTGATTGTCGTAGCGCTTATTCAAGAGATATTTATATTTGCGATTGTTGAAAAAACAAAATTCAAAAATGAATTCCTAACCGTAAATTGATAACCTGAAATTCGAAGGGATGTGTGACTATAATGTACCAATTGTAAAATTTAATTTTAATCGCTAACTAAACAGCTAACTAAAATTTAAATTATTTAATTGACAGAGAAAGCATGTTCAGTAACTGAAAGGAATCCTAAAACCAGGAAAAGAACTTTCACCGTTGAGTTCTGTATAAAAACTGATTTTATTTTTCTAAGTCTTCGCTTACGTAGCTAACATGAAATTCTTATAATATACTTATCGATGGTCTACGCAGAGACCACATCCGTTTGCCTGAGCGGGAGCTTTGTCAACGTTCCCCGCAAGGGTACTTTTTGTACAGCATGAGAACTATATTTATTGTCAGGCTCAAGTGACCTGTACTTAAGATTACAACTGTTCGGCGCTGCACCCTTGTAGGTTTTATGTTACAGATCATTATTTACGGCTCTAGATAGATATACATATTAACATGAACAGAGCTCGTAAAATCCTAAATTTATAACAATTAGTGTTCTTTTTGAACATTCTGCCAAGGGCCGGCAAGGTGAGGTTTACGTTAACAATGCAATTAGTGGACTGTATTTTCTTTTATTCGATATATTTAATTATTTGCTTTAACTTATTGTACGACACCTTGCAATGGTCCGGCGAAAGTAATAGCCTGCAATCTTTGACTTGTAGCACATTTTCTTATGGCATATAAGTTAACACCGGCCAAGAGCACCGTTCCCTTCACCGCCTCTCGACCCGGATACCAGAACCGCGACTTCCCTCATCACCTCACTCAGCCAACCCGACAACCAGCAGAGACACAGCAGCGGTAGTGCAAACACCAAACGTCAGCGGCGGCAGAGCGCCAGCGCAGCGACAGAACATCAACGGCAGAATGGCAACGGCAGAACCGCTGCTGTCAGCGTCGGACTGCTGCAACCGCTCTGCCAGCGTTATGCGGTCAACAAGCCATGCAAATTATGATGGAGATTCACTTCGATTTGTACCCCCGAGGCAACCAGACGACTGTTCTAGATAATAATAAAACCATTGTAACGTATTAAAACGCTTACTGTTTTATTTTAACGTAGCTGCGTAGAATGAAAGGTTTAAATTGTGGACGAAGGAACTGGAAACCCAAGAGATGAGGATGCTCATAACGTTGACCAGGTGGTATCCGGGGGAATGCTCCCCCCTCTGGTCATGTCTGACCATAACTGTCGCCCGAACAGATTCCACTTTCTTTCGAAAGTGGGAACCAAAGACCCCCCAAATATAAAAGAAAGAATGAAAAAATGAGACATGACACAGTTCTTGGAATTGTCGAATTCTAGGAAGTGTTGTCTTGATTGGCGAGCATCGAAGCTGATGCCACAATTCCTGGTATCCGAAGTTTTGGCTCTGAGAGCGAGAGCGCAACTGTCGGGTGTGGTCTGGTTGAAGAGCGCGACACTCCAGCTTGAGCTCTTGCACAGATCAGTTCGCTTAACAGAAAAAAGTTCTATACCAGCAAAAAAAAAAAAAACATAATTCAAATAAATAAATTCAAAGGTATTACCAAAGTTCTGAAGAAACAAAGAATAAAAGAAAAATGTTAATTTTGGAAACAAAAGAAAATTAAGTATTACAAAATTAAAGAAAAAATCAAAAATATGGCGTCGTGCGTGTGAAATTTAAAATAAAAAAACCAACAATGAAATTTATGCTAGAGCTGGCATTCCCCACGGGTGCAAAAAATTGTGAATAACTTAGTACCTGCCGCGGCGATTTGTCCACGTACCGTGTGACGCGGCATATTCGCGGGCACAAAACACTAAGTAATATAAAAAAAAAAACAAGTCCACTGCGGCGATAAGTCTACACCATTGGGTAGCTTATTCGCGAGTGTAAAAATTGCAATTTTAATTAAATAAACACAGATAACCGCTGCGGCAATTAATTTGCGAGCGGCAAAAATTATAAACCTATTTCGAAGTTAAACAAGAGGAAACGCTATAGTCGAGTGCCGCGACTATAAGATACCCGTTACTGTTTTACACAACTTTAAAATATTAATTTTGCTAGTGGAAATTCACAAGGCGCCACCTATTGTCAGAGGAAGTATGTTGAGTATGCTTATAGTGACGTCACTGCCCATGTGGAGCCTTATAACCTTAATTTCTTCATAAATTGCGAAATAATGTTCCGATTTGAAAAATCTTTTGTAAATCGATAGATATTAACAGAAATAAGTTATACAAGGTCAAACGAAGGCATTCATAATAATATTATAGACGCCACAGTTTTCCGCGGTTTGTGGGCGTTAGAGTGGGCGTGGCTTGATCGGAAAAAAACAATTCGCATTGGGAGCATCATGAAAACCTACTTGCCTAATCCGAACTTTCTATCACTTATAATTACCGAGATATAAGCTTTTCTAGAAAATCCGAAAACTGTCTTTTGAGCCTTGTGGGCGTATTGGTGGGTGTGACGGGATAGTAGTACCACTTTAAGATGCGCTGGCATCTAAAGATTACACTTTCTGAATTTCAACTTTCTAGCTCCAATAGTTCCTGAGATTTTAGCAATTTTAGTTTTTGCGATTTGTGGGCGTTTGAGTGGGCGTGGCAGGATGCTATAATAAACTTGCACTGTCCCGGGGCCTCAAGAATCTTCTTGTTTAATCTCAACTTTGTATCTGTTGTAGTTCCTGAGATCTCAGCGTTCATACGGACGGACGGACGGACGGACGGACGGACAGACGGACATGGCTCAATCGACTTCGCTATTGATCCTGATCAAGAATATATATACTTTATAGGGTCGCAAAAGCATCCTTCTATCTGTTACATACTTTTCAACGAATCTAGTATACCCTTTTACTCTACGAGTAACGGGTATAAAAATTTTGTTTCCAGTTATAAAAAATGTGTCGTGTAAGTGGCAATCTGCTGGAAAGGCTAACGGATGTGGAATGCATTCAAAAAAAAGCTGCCCAGTGGATTGTGTGGCAACCGTACCTTAGTAGGCACAATGCCAAAACGGATAAATACGGACCACCGCGCCGATAAACACAATTACACAGAAATAAAAAAATATAGAACCAAAAACACGAATTTCACTAAAATCGCACGACGCTCAAACGAAATTTTTTTTTTTTTTTAACAGAAAGCAAATTACATATGTACTAATTCTAATCTAATCTCAGAATAATAATATTATTATATAGAAATAAGAATAATATAAAAATAATATTATAAAAATAATAATATAAAAATAAAAATAATATTAAAATTCTAATAATACAATAAAACACAACCAATAAAATCTTTAATATCATGTAATCCCGTGACGACGCTACGAACGCGTCCACAATCTACGTGGCCACAACCCTTACAACAAGGTACCGTCTGGAGGACAAATGACGCTTTCCATCCGGTTCGCGTCATCCATCTGGACCGCATGCAGGAACTCTTCGACCAGATAACTTACAAGGCCATCACCGATCAACACATCGGCTCATGGATAGCGCACCAGCACGAATTGGGATGTGAGATCACTGGATAGGATCTTTCAGGAAGTGGGGTGCGAGATCACTGGACAAATCTGATTGGAATGCCATAGTGAATAAGGAGGACAGCTTAGCAAGGGACTACAGCAACTTCTCGTCAACACACCTGATGACAATGCTAGTCGTTCTAGCCCATACACAAGCCACGGGTGTTGTCTCTCTATCATGACAGCGGTGTACTTCGTTTGGAAGAAGATACCGTCGACCGAAAGAAAGGTCTATTAATCTGTGGGACACAGATCTTGTGGTGGGGAGGAGTTAACACCGGCCAAGAGCACCCTTCCCTTCACCGCCTCCCGACCCGGATACCAGAACCGCGACTTCCCTCATCACCTTACTCAGCCAACCCGACGACCAGCAGAGACACAGCAGCGGTAGTGCAAACACCAAACGTCAGCGGCGGCAGAGCGCCAGCGCAGCGACAGAACGTCAACGGCAGAATGGCAACGGCAGAACCGCTGCTGTCAGCGTCGGACTGCTGCAACCGCTCTGCCAGCGTTATGCAGTCAACAAGCCATGCAAATTATGATGGAGATTCACTTTGATTTGTACCCCCGAGGCAACCAGACGACTGTTCTAGATAATAATAAAACCATTGTAACGTATTAAAACGCTTACTGTTTTATTTTAACGTAGCTGCGTAGAATGAAAGGTTTAAATTGTGGACGAAGGAACTGGAAACCCAAGAGATGAGGATGCTCATAACGTTGACCAGGTGGTATCCGGGGGAATGCTCCCCCCTCTGTTCATGTCTGACCATAACTTATATGACCATGAATATTATTATTATTAATCCTAGTCCTAAAGAAGCATGTCCGGAAATGTGATGAAAATGCAATTCTTTTAATTTAATATGATTTTCTTTTAAATATTTAATTTCCTTATCTAGGCGTACAATCTCAACAGTATGATTAATAGAGTTCAATTTCATCACTGTTTTGTATATACAGTTTGAAACTCTATTTGGCTTAAGTGGTTGTACTTCACAAGAATTGTCATTTGCAGAATTCCAAGGCCAACTTCCCTGGCAAATTCTCCTATTTTGCTGCCATCTTTGACACTGGCTTAACGTTGATTCAGACATTATATGATAAGAATATATTTCAAAATTATAAATTAAATATTCTGAAGTAATGTGCACCATAATCATTCGGTCCTTATTCTGTATTGGCAAAGGAATAATTCTAAACAGCGTATATGGATGTCTACTAAACAGAGGAATTTTAGCACTTATAATTAATTTATTTTCGACGAATAATCCCCTAGCAGTCAATAGCGTATAGATTTCCTTAAGCTCAGTACCTGTCCTTTTCCCTGGAAGAACTAAAGTTTCGGAAAGACTTTTTTGAATTTTGAATATCTCATTTTGTAATTGATTTGGCTTAAGGATGTTTGTGTTTAATCTACCATGATTAATGTCAATTAACAGACTTATGATCGCTGCCTGCACCCTTTCACTTTTTACAATCAATGAGTTCAGTTGATTTGTTATCATGAAGAAATTAATCGACTCCTTATAAACATAGTAACTTTCTTTTAGGACTTCTGTCATATTTTCAATTCTTGTATGCATAGACCTAAAATTATCGTTTATATCTTCAGTCGTTTTCTTTAACAAATTCGTAGTGGAATCTACCACTGAAGTTTGTTTTTGGACTAATTCCTGTAAATTGTGCTGATTGTCTAATAGATTTTTCATGTTTTCTACTAGCTGCTTCCTATCATCTTCATCCATTATCCCATATAAAATGTGATATAATGAACCCATGAATTCGAAAGGAGCTCGTTTGCTTCTTGATCTCTTTTGCATCATAAATAGATTATTATTTTCTTTTAGTCCTATTATCTGATTTTGCATATTATCCAACACGATATTGCATTGATCCTCGAAACTATGAAGCTTACCGCAAACAATTCTCATTTTCTGTATCAGGACATCACTTTTTCTAATTACGTGAAAATAGGCATCCATATTGTAGTAAATCACCAGATTCCATGATGCGCTTATAATTTCTACATCTCCTAGTGGATCTAAATAAATGGCAGCCGTCTTATTTATATTTTGAATGCTAAATGATTTATTCTCGCCTTTCATTGTTGCTGCTTGTGAGGCTCGACAGCACAATGTAAGCAATAGCATTACCAATACGGTACTTAATTTCGAAAATCTGGGTGAAACTCTCTTTTTATTTTCAACTGCCTTTTCTATAACATCCTCTACTTGTTTTACACCAATTAGAGGACACATTTTTGATATAGGTCTTGTAAATGAAGCTTCTTGGGTCTTAACTTTTACAACTCGAACTTTATCATCTTTGCTCTTGTGAACCTCCTCTACTTTTCCCATTGGCCATCTGGCTGGGTGACAATTTTCATCTTTTAAGAGCACAACCTGTCCTTTTTCTATATTTGGCACTCCCTTTTTCCATTTATATCTCTGCTGCAGTGTGCAAAGATATTCGTCCTTCCACTTCATCCAAAAATCTCTCTTCATTTTTTGAATCAGTTTCCACCTATCGAAGTTACCAATCTTCTCATTCTTTTTAATTGACTCAACCACATCTAATGGTGGTCTACCTATTAAAAAGTGGCATGGTGTTAGAACTTCATTATTTTCAATATCATCCCCCGTAGTATACAAGGGTCTTGAATTCAGCACCGCTTCTATTTGACATAACCGAGTTGCCATTTCTTCATATGTCAAAATATTATCCCAAATTACCCGTTTCAAATGATATTTAACGGATTTATCACCTGCTTCCCAAATACATCCGAAGTGAGGTCCTGCCGGCGGGATATATGCCAATTCATTTTGTCATTTTTAATTTCTGAAGCTACTCTACTATTATGTTTAATGGCTTCTAGAAATTCTTCATTCAACTTCCGAGCAGTACCTACGAAATTAGTACGATTATCTGAATAAATAGTACATTTTCCTCTTCTAGATATAAATCTTTTAATGCTGCTAAAAAATGCATCGGACGTTAAGTCACTTACAGCTTCTAAGTGAATGGCTTTAGTAGCCATACACACAAAAACTGAAATATAACCTTTAAATGTCTTTTTCCCGCGATTTTTGCAGCATTTTAGGTGATATGGTCCCGCATAGTCTATTCCTGTATTAAGGAAGGGATATGAAGCATTTACCCTGTAATTTGGTAACTTACCCATTAATTGTTTACCTGTACATTGTCGATATCTCGCACAAGTAACACATTCTCGAAAAATTTTCTTGAGGGAGTCTCTTAACCTCCAATCCAATATACCCTTTGTATTTGATTTCTCATTAGGTTAATTCCGCCATGTAAGGTCTTAGCATGAGCCTTTTTAATTATCAAATCAGATAGGTGGCATTTTTCTAATATTATTGGGTGCTTGACATCAAATCACATATTGCTATTTTGCAGCCTTCCACCCACTCTAAGAACTCCATCTGTGTCTAAGAATGGGTGTGTTGTAGTGGGGCGTGTTGCCGGAAAAAGATGCCTCTTGATGGTGGTGGAATTCGGGGGAGTCGTGGAGTCGCCCGTCAGCTTTATTCACTTCATACAAGAAAACTGACTTAACTTAACTTAGCATAAGAAAAAGACGATCGCCGACGGCCGACCGCTGCAGTTGGACCCGAGAGAGCGAGAGTGCAAGATTGTGCAGAGAGGTGCGAGGGCGGATGCGCTCTTCAGCGCGGATGCGCTCTTCACGCGCTCTTCTTCGGCGGCACAATGGCCCCTCACCTGAACATCCCACCCCCCTTGCAATCACTCGGGTTGCAACAGCTCCCTCGTCGCTACGGTTGGTGACAGGCTCCGGGCACGACCCATCCAAAAACGGTGCTCTGGGCCACCGGCAGCCCGTCCTGGGTCTTCAGGAACCCCGGCTGTATGATACGCGGGTACATATCCGCGCCCAGGACAACGGAGATCGTCGCTGGCGGATAGAACCGCTCATCCGCCAATGTCACGCCTCGGAAGTGGGCACGCACCGCCTCGCTCAGCTCTCGAGACGGCGTACGAACGCGCACGTGAGGCTTTATTTTGAAAACAACCTCCAGCCGAACGCTATCATCCGTTTTGGAACCCACGGTGGCCGAACAAACTTGTTCGTCCCCCACGCTGGTAGTGAGCAGACGGAAACACGCCGCATGCGATGCGTCGATACAGCTCGAGGGCGTTCACGGGTCGATAAGGGCCCCCGTGTTGAAGATCCGGGTCCCGGTGTCAATGCGTACTAGCGCGGTCGGCAGAACGTTGACGCTGTTCCTCTGCAGCAGCGACGATAGGGTGGGCGCAGCGGCTGCGTCCTGCGGGGCCCCTTGACGAGAGGCGGAAAGTTGCCTAGTCGCGGATGACGCGGGCGGACGAGCGGTGGACGGCACCCGATGAGTGGCGGACGAAGGCCGTGGAGCACCTGAAGCTTGCCGGCCAGTGGAGGAAGAATGCTGAGGAGCTGCCGACGAGCGCCGGGAAGTCGATGGCCGTGGACCGGCTTTTGAGTACGGCCGAGAAGCAACCGAACCGCGCCGGGAGTTGACGGACGACGGCTGAGCGCCAGCTGAGACACTCCGTGTACTGTCTCCCACGCTCCGTGAACGGTGCTCCTCTTGACGAGGCTGGCGCCGAGCCCGCGGCTTCTCTACGAGGTGCAGCAGCGAGTGGTGATCCTGACCACACGTTCTACAGCAGTCCCCCCGCCGGGACGAACCGTCGGTGTGCTCG
>NW_024572842.1:0-98055 GCF_018153835.1 Drosophila eugracilis | reverse complement strand
CCAAATCAGAGAACACCGTACGCTTCGGAATTTAAAAAAATGCGAAAATCTCGGGATCTATAAAAGCTAGAAACTTTGGCTCAGGACATATGATAGAGGTGAGGTGATGCATAGTCGCCGGTATCTTATAGTCTCGGCACTCGACTTTAGCGTTTCTTGTTGATTAATATTACATTTGTTGAGCTTGACAAAATCAACAGCAAAGAAGACAGCATAAAAACGAAAACGGTTTCAGTAGTAAATTTTTGATTTTGAATACTTATACCTTGACTGCGTCCTCAGATTTTTTCAGGAACACAAGCAAAGAAATTGTTATAAAAAAAAGTTGAGATTAAGCATGCAGATTCTTGAGGTCCCGGGACAGCGCAAATTGCGAAAAAATAAAATCGCTGAAATCTCGGGAACTATTAGAGCTAGAAAGTTGAAATTCAGATAGTATAATCTTTAGATGCCAGCGCATTTTTTAGTGGTACTATTATCTGGCCACACCCACCCATACGCCCAACAAGCTCAAAAGACGGTTTTCGCATTTTCAAGAAAAGCTGATATCTCGGTAACTATAAGTGATAGAGTGTTCGGATTTAGCATGTAGGTTTTTATGGTGCTCCCAATACGAGCGGTTGCCACTGCAACTTGCCACGAGGTTTCATCAGACCCCGCGGAAAACTGTGACGTCTATAATAATATTATGAATGCCTTCGTTTGACCTTGTATATCTTATTTCTGTTAATATCTATCGATTCGCTTTTTCAAATCGGAACATTATTTAGCCATTTTTAAAGAAATTTAGGTTTAAGGCCTCACATGGGTAGTCACGTCACTATCAGTTACTCGACATGCTTTCTCCGATAATATGTGGCGCTTGTGTAATTTCCACAAGCAAAATGAATATTTTAAAATTGTGTAAAACAGTAACGGGTATCTTGTAGTCGCGGTACTCGACTATAGCGTTTCCTCTTTTTCATTTTAAAATGTTGAACGCAGTGAACAATGCGGCACACAGTTTTGTATTCTTTTATTTTTCGGCTAAATGATCAACCGGCTTGATGTAACATGTGCCGATAAAAGGCCTATCTAGTTAATCGAACAAGCGCTATCAACTTGGGTTATTAAAAATGTCGTATCGATGAGAATTTTATTTTGAAACGAGGACGGAAGCTAACTTCGGCAAGCCGAAGTTTTAATACCCTTGCAGATTTCACAATTGAAAATTTGACTAAAATAGCAACAGGAATTAAAATACAGTTTTCACTATAATTTCCTATGGGAGCTATAGGATATAGACAGTTTTGATCAGTCACCTTCACTGCGTAAAAAACTTTTACCAAAATTATAATACCCTCTGCAAGGGTATAATCAGATCGCAAGCGCTAGACAGACCTTAGCGTCGTAAGCGATTGTGGGCGTTGAATCAAAGGAAACTAAATCTAAAACCCTCTAGCGACTTATAGCGAATGTGGGCGTTAGAGTGGGCGCTAGAGTTGTCGTTAGAGTGCGCGTGGCTCGAACGCATAACAAACTTGCGCTGAATAGAAAGCAAAGGAATAAAACTAAAGCCCCAACCCTCTGGCTCTTAAGGCTTACGAGATCACAGCGTTTTTAAAAAAAAGTTAAATTATAATGGTCAAAAATTAGAAAATTCTTTCAGGTTTTAAATGCATGGCCCATACACAGCACTTTTAAGAGAATCGAGGAGGAGAGCACTAGCACCATGAAAAAAGTTCATGGTCCAAAAGTATGAGAATCGAGGAGGACAGCGCTGTACTATCACAAAATAAGATCGCAAGAGCTTGACGAACTTTAGCGTGGTAAGCGACTATGGGCGTTGAGTGGGCGTGGCACATACGCACAAGAAACTGGCGCTGAATGCAAAAGAAACTAAACCTAAAACCGCAACCCTCTAGCTCTTATAGCTAATGTGGGCGTTAGAGTGGGCGCTAGAGTGGTCGTTAGAGTTCGTGTGGCACAATGTTTAATTATATAGAAGAATACCATTTTATTTACCATCAACATTAATGCGACATCAGTCTCTGACTTACAATACGAGTGTACGGTTTTCTTGCATGCGTTGATCTCGTTATCTTTCGTTATTACAATCAGCACATCGTGCTATCTAAATAAAGAGCTAAAAGTTTTGTCAATTGAAAGTGCATATTATCATAAACATAAAACGTCAAAAGACAATTACTGGCGATGCTGTAGCATCAGCCGCTATTAACAAAATGCCACGTCAAAGAAAAAATATTACTGTGAACAAAGCTCTTCGTGACGAGTTCACAAATTACTAACGTCCGCTTCAAACTATTGAGGACAACAACAACATTGATGACGTCGAAGAGGAACCTGAAGTCGTCCCAAAAGAGGCTACTAAAATGCCACCTATTACTGTCCTTAAACAGACTGCCAAGTTCCTACATGATGTTCTCATCCGTATTAAAATAAGTGACTACTATATCAAAACCATATCTATTGGTATCAAAATATTTACCACAAGTGAAGAAAACTACAATAAAATTTGCACTCAGCTGCGTGATCTCAAATTCGAATTCAGTTCGAACGGTTGCAAAAAGACAAAACCTTACAAGGCGGTACTTTCTGGTCTTGACAAACTACCCAATGCTGACGTCAAAACTTTGCTTAATAACATGGGCCTGAAATGCATTGAGGTTGAAACAATTGAAAAAACAACAAAAAATGACAATAAGCTATTGCTCTATGTAGTCTATTTCGCAAATAAAAGCATCACTCTTCACCAGCTACGCAAAGACCATATATATAAACAATACCAAAATACGATGGGAGTACAAATCAAAACCAAGCAGCAAACTGACACTACAAACTGACGCTACACTTGCCAGCTTTATGGACATGGATCCATGCATTGCGCTGTAAAGAGCTCTTGCACCCACTGTGCCGGCCCACACAAGACCATTGAGTGCCCTGACAGCACCAAACTAAAATGCGCAAACTGCAAAGGGAATCGCCCATCCTCCGACCCTCAGTGCCCTTGCCGACTTTCTTATCAGTCGCTTCTCCAACGACGATCGTCCAGCGGTAATCGTTTCATCAAACCGAGGTACGAGAACCAAACAGCTCGTGGAGCAAACCGAAATATGCTCGTATTAGCCGTACCAAGACAGACAAATCTTCCTCAAGTTTCATACCAGAGCTACAGAAATGCAGTCGTAAACAACGATTCAAATCCACCTAGTTCTCCCGACCTTTTTACCATCGACGAAATCACAGCTATTACGACTCAGCTCATAAATAAATTGAGTGCTTGTACCTCAAAAAGTGAGCAGTTCAATATGATAACTCAACTTGCTATCAAATATGTGTACTCCAATAAGTAAATCACTCACTCATATTAATATCATGGCATGGAACGCTCGTGCCGTCAGTAGTAAACGTCTTGAGTTAGTTAACTTCCTCACTAAAAACCAAATCCATGTTTGTCTTGTTAGCGAAACATGGCTAACGGATAAAATTAAACTGTCTATACCAAATTATAAAGTTTATCGAAATGATCGTGGTACCACAAAAGGTGGAGGTGTTGCGATTATAGTAGAGAACAGTATTCAGCATGAACAAATCAAAAGTATAAAGACCCATCTTATAGAAAACATTACTATAAAGATAAACATTGACTCCAATAATTCTCTCAAAATATATTCAGACAACCAATCTTTGAGGCTAGGGTAAACTATTTGAACCACATGATTAGCCAGAAACTATTTGAGCTTAACAATGAAAAATGGAATCTTAAACTGTCTAAATTGGACAAGAATTCCAGACTATTTTGGAAGCTTACTAAAATTATTAAGAACAAAAAACAGTGTATCCCAAGTTTCTTTCACAATAGAAAAAGCAGATATCTTAGCAGAAGGTTTTGAATCAAAACATCA
Source organism: Drosophila eugracilis (assembly GCF_018153835.1). NCBI lineage: Eukaryota > Metazoa > Arthropoda > Insecta > Diptera > Drosophilidae > Drosophila > Drosophila eugracilis. The sequence goes on along the minus strand of NW_024572842.1, from coordinate 94,150 downwards.
CATTACTGACAGTTTCTCAGACTATAATACCTCAACTGAAGCCCAAAACACCTTAAGCGAATTTAACCATTTGAATGACCTAACATTCACACCTGAAATCACTCCTAAGGATATTGACGTCATAATAAAGTCACTAAAAAATAACAAATCACCTGGCATTGATAAAATTCCAAACATTTGTCTAAAAAATTTACCAAAAAATGCGATAGACTTTCTTGCTCTAATCATGAATAAATGTCTTCAAATTGGTTATTTCCCCAAAAACTGGAAAATTGCAAGAATTATTCCAATTCCTAAGCCAGGGAAGCCCCCGGATTGTCCAAACAATTACCGTCCGATAAGTTTGCTATGTGGTTTTTCAAAAATTTTTGAAAGATTAATTAAATCTAGGCTCAATCTGCATGTGGAAGATAATAACATTTTACCCCCAGTCCAATATGGCTTTCGTGCTTTTCTGAACTGTTATCACCCACTTGATCAAATAACTAACTATATAAAGGAAAGTTTTGCACGAAAAGAGTCAGTTGGCATGGTAACGCTTGACATAGAAGCTGCTTTTGATACTGTTTGGCACCATGGTCTAATCCATAAGCTTATCACTTGTAACAGCCCAATATATTTAACAAAGATCATCCAAAGTTTTCTCTCAGATAGGTACTTTTACGTCAGTCTTGATGGTACCAATTCGAATAAAAAACTAATCAAAGCAGGTGTCCCACAAGGCTCTGTGCTCGGACCGGTTATTTATAACATTTACACCTATGACATCCCCCTATTTCAAAGATGTCATACACTTGTATTTGCGGACGACACAGCTCTGTTTAGCTCTGGGACTACTTATAATTCGATAGAAAACGAGCTCCAAATGTCCTTAGATGCAATATCTTCTTATTTTTATAAATTGAAAATTAAAATAAATGCCTCAAAAACGAAATCAATTTTCTTCACCAAAAAACGGAAACTGTGTTTTCTGCCAAATAGTGAACTTAAACTAAATAACACTGACATTAAATGGGAAAACTCCATAAAGTATCTTGGCATTAATTTTGACAAAAAACTTATTTTCAATGGTCACATAAGTCATACCATTGACAAAATAAATAGGACCTTCCGAATATTTTACGCTTTTATAAATCGCAGATCAAATCTGTCAAATCACAATAAGCTGACAATATATAAACAAATATTTTTACCCGTAATGATTTATGGATTTGAAATCTGGGGCTGTAGTGCCAAGACCCATATAAATAAATTACAACTTGCTCAAAATAAAATCTTAAAAATTATTTATAATTTACCTTTTTTCTATGCGACCAAACGTCTGCATTTAAAAGCAGATATTAAAATGATCGATGCACTCATCTCTCATTCAACAAACAAATTCAATATTCGCAAATCCTATATCGCACATCCGCGTGCTGACAGGTCCTTCCCTTCCTAGTAGTAGCTAGTAACCACGAAGCACCAGTCTTAATTTTATCTTTATTCATTAAGCCCATTGAGCCAAGTTTTACCATTTTCTTGGGTTATTAAATGTAAATAAAAATGAACAAATAAATATTAAATAAACAAAAAAAAAAGAATATTAGTAGAATATTATAGTCAAAAAGTCTAAACTCTAAGTAAAAAATTTGTTAGCTTTAAACAAAATTGAAAATGATATTGGAAAAATAAAGCAAAATTATTGAATTGAATTGAAAAAAATATACTTTTTATGAAATAGATGGTCTTGACTCAGATTTACTGGTCGGCTATAACCTATTAAAAAAATAGGAGCGGTAATTGATACAGCTAAGGGGGTAATTAAATAAAATGGAAAAAAAGAAAAATTATATTATGAAAACGAAAAAATATTAAACCAACATTCTTTAACAGAAGAAAACACCATTCTTCCATTAAAAGAATTTATATTAAAAAAAATACTTTGATGAAAAAGCTCAAATCAGATCCGAATCTGAAATGGGTAATCAAAGCGAATATAGTTTGGGAATTAATAATCCTGAACACGCCGTCGTTGAAAAATCCGACAAAAATAAAAGTTTGGAATTTAAAAATTCTGAACACGCCGTCGTTGAAAAATCCGACAAAAATAAAAGTTTGGAATTTAAAAATTCTGAACAATGTTAAAAGAAGAAATTTTAAGGCCAAGTAGAAGTCCTTATAATTCACCAGTACTAGTAGTACCAAAAAAGGGTTTCAATGAAGACGGAACTCCAAAACTCAGACTCGTAATTGATTATAAAAAAATCAATGAAAATACAATACCAGATAGATAGACGCAGGACCCTTCAGTGATTTTGTCAAATCTTGGGAAAGTCAAATACTTTTCAACAATTGATTTGGAATCTGGATTTCATCAGATTCTCATGAATGAACCAGACATTCAGAAAACCTCATTTTCAATAAACAACGGGAAATACGAATTCCTAAAATTGCCTTTCGGTTTGACCAACGCTCCAAGAATATTCCAACGAGCGATGGATGAAATTTTAAGAGAATAAGTGGGTAAAACATGTCACGTTTATATGGATGACATAATTATATTTTCAAAAACAATTGAACAACACTACAAAGATTTAATTCTCATTATTAAAATTTTGCTGAACGCAAACATGAAAATTTCAATTGAGAAATCAAAGTTCTTTAAATTAGAAACCAATTTTCTCGGTTACGTTGTTTCTCACAATGTGATAAAAACCGATCCTGAAAAAATGTCTACTATCGTAAAATATCCAATACCTAAAAATATTCGAGAGCTTAGAAGCTTCCTAGGACTTACAGGATATTACAGAAAATTTGTGCAAAATTACGCATAGCTAAACCTTTAACAAAATATTTAGCAGGCCAAAACGGCAAAGTATCTAAGAAGGCATCACGTAAAACTTTAATACAGTTTGATGATTAAGCTGTAAGAGCTTTTAACGAGCTCAAAGAAAATTTAATTGCACAAGTAGAACTAGTACAACCAGACTATATCAAAAAATTTACTCTAACAACGGACGCATCTGACTTAACAATTGGTGCTGTTCTTTCTCAGGAAGGAAAACCGATTACATTTATCTCAAAAACTCTGACTAAAACCGAACAATTATATGCAACTAATAAAGAGGAACTTTTAGCCATTGTATGGGCTTTTAAAAATCTTCGAAATTACTTATATGGGGTTAACAACATCGAGATCTATACCGATCATCAACCTCTTTCATTTTCCATTTCTCAAAAAAAATCCAAATATTGAGATGAATAGGTGGTATTCTTTTATTGAAAGCTATTCACCCAAAATTATTTTACAAGCCAGGAGCAACAAATGTTGTTGCGGACGCTTTATCAAGGATTCAAATAATTAACTTAACGGATAGTAATGAATCGGTCTCAGATCAAAATACTAGGCATTCAGCAGAGAGAAGTTTTGAGAATGTAATACAAGAAACCCGAAAACCCTTAAACCAGTTTAAGCAACAATTGCTAATAGCAACGGGTAGGTATACAATACATGAGTCGAGTAATGTATTCGGAAATACTAGACATATAATAGAGAATGACACTCCAGAAAATTTAGTATCAATCTTAAGGGAATATATTCCACCCAATATAACAATAGGAGTTCACTGTACTCTAGAAGACTTTTACAGAATTCAAAAACCACTTAAGGACAATTTTATAAACAAATTTTTATACACTAAGATATTTGTCCAGGATGTCGAGAACGCTGAAGACAGATATCTTATTATCACATAAACTCATTGTAGAGCTCACAGAGGGCTTGAAGAAATTAATAAACAAATAACTAGACTCTATTATTGGCCCAATTTATACAAAAAGCTTAAAGAGGTTATAAAGAAAGAAGAACAAATACAACAGACACCCAGTACAGATTCCTATCGGTCAAGCACCAATTCCAGAAAGAGAAGGTGAAAATTTGCATCTTGACATATTTTACGCCCAAAATCTAATATTCATTACTTGTATAGATTCATATTCGAAATATTTAGTCGTAAAAGAAATCCCTAATAAACTAAATATAGAAAATAAAGTTTCAGAAATTTAACAACAATTTCCATTAGCCAAATCTTTGATGATAGATAACGAACCAAGTTTTTCTTCATCCCAATTTAAATCTTTTGCACAAAGAAATGGGATATCCTTATTCTTTGCAGATCCTCGACATAGTACGTCTAACGGACAAATAGAAAGGGCACACTCTACCTTAACAGAAATTTCTCGCTGCATTAAAGATGAGCTTAATTTAATTGATTATTCCGAAAATAGAATTAGAGCAGCACAAAAATATAATTTAACAATTCATTCAATAACCAATCATCGACCTTTTGATATATTATTTAATAAAATCAAACACTATGATATTCCTAAATTATTGCAGCAAGCCCAATAGAAAATGTTGCATTTTCACAATAAAGATAGACAAAATAAGAATTATCACGTAGGAGAGGTAATTTACGAAAAGAAACACGGAGAAAGAAACAAGCTTAATTCTATATATAAAAAAGAAGTATTTAAGGAAAATCTCCCAAATAAAGTTATTATAAATAACAGAAACCGTACGATTCATAAAGATAATATTAAATAACTTGTTTCAAATTACAGATAATGATTTCAATAATGTACTTATTATTGCTGGTAGCTACAACCAAATCCGAAATTATGAATTACACGAACCATGATTTCCTTCTTTACAAGGATACCAAAGATGTTCTTATTTATGAATCATACGCAGATTTATTTCATATAACTAATATAAGTCTTTAAAGAGCCACGACAACAAGAATTTTCTTTGGGAAATATCTCACGATTTAAAAATTATCAAAATACTTATCTCTCAAATTATACCCAGTAGATCAAAAAGAGGCATTAAAGAAATAGGCACCATTTGGAAATGGATAGCGGGAACACCAGATCATGATGATTTCATAAAAGTCAAAAATAAAATCGATGATTTAATACAAAATAATAACGATCAATTCGTTATTCATTCTAAAATATTTAAAAAGATAAAATCTTTATCTGTACAATACAAAACAGCCTTTAAAGATCAAGAAATTCCACTTAGAAAATATCGTCTGCGCTCACTTACTTACGATCTTATGAATTTAATGGACACAATTACACTTGCTAAAATTGATGTATTTAATACTAAAATTCTAAACAGTGATGATATACTAGAAATTTATAAGCACGAAGATAGACCTGTAGTTGTAACAGACCTTTTAGATATATCTGAATTTAAAATCGCTTTACATCAAGATCGTATTATAATTTACATAAAATACCCTATTATTACCGATCGTTGTGACGTTTACAATTCAAGATCCATTTCACATAATGATGGAAAATTATTAATTGATAATCACGTCGCAAAATGCAGAAATAAGTACTTTGTAATGTCTAATTTTAAGACAGAAATATTTAACAATTATTGCACACTTAACCCAGAAGGCTCTTGTTTCACTAAATTACTAAATGGAGAAAAAACCTTTTGTAACAAAATCCGAGAAAAAAAAAATGTAGATGTAATCCAAGATGGAGCCATTTTTGTAAATGGAATAAATACAGTTAATGACACTCATTTAAATGGGTCATATTTAATAACCTTTAATGGCACCACTAAAATTAATAATATTTCCTACACCAATATAGACAATAAGATATTGGAATACATCACAGCTCGAAAATATACCTATTTTTTAGTATCCGAATATATTATATCTAACGATTCTGAACTCACATTCGATAATATTAACATACTAAATCCATTTATTCAAATTAAACAAACTCAAATACCAGTTACGTTAATATTAATCATATTCACAATTGTATATTTAACTATTACGATTATAATCAAACTCAGAAAATTTTTAATATTCAAACCATGGCAAATTCATATAGAAATTGAATCAGAAAATAAAATTTCCGATAATGAAATAAACAATATACCCATCAGTTCCAATGAATCGGGACGATTCAATTTAGAATGGGGGGAGTTATATGACACATTATTTAGGGGCTCTTACCCAACTTATAAACAACTTCGAGCCGAGAGCCAATTTCCAAATAACTCTGACAGACCCGAGATAAATCCGTGGTCAGCTATTTCTATCAATTAGGCCTCAGAATCATTCCCACCCAGATCGCCATCACGCAGCCCAAATCAAACGGATGCTGTAAACATCCTGTCAGCTAACGTAAACAAAAGATCACCAAAGCGAGCCCCGAGTCCGCTAACGTAATCAAAAAGATCCCCAATGCGGTCCCTAAACTCCGCTAATGTAAACACCAATTTCCGGCCAAGATTAGACTTCAAATTTAATTGACAAATTGCATCATCCTATTTTTAGACTCTCTTGAGATTCCATTCTCTTTATCAATTTTTGGGGATAAATTCTCTTAAGCCGAGGTTTGATTATTGATCATTGAACTAGAGATCGGGAGTCCGTTTTTGAGATTCGAATCAAGAAGAAGTGATAATCAATTAAAAAGTAAACGAGCAGTGAAAAGACTAAGTTCGACCTATTAAAAAATTGTAATAGTGACTAAGTGATTAAAAAAATAAAATAAAATATTTTTACAAAAATCACGAGCGAGAAACTTAATTTGCACATATGCCTCGACCGTTGGCAAGCGAATAGCGGAATAGCAAATAACGGGGAGGTCGAAAACGGCGAGGAATATGGCGGCACACAAAACGGAGTCGGATGGAAAAATTTGCAGAATTTGAAGACGAAGAAGAGTAGAAAATCTCACACTGACGGTGTGTCGGAAAACTCGGACTTACAGTTGACACGGAAGGAAAATAAAATCTTGCAGCAGTGTGAACGAAATTTAATGTTCGGACCACTGCTGAAGAGCGGCAGAGAGACGGAGACGGAAAAAATTGTCGTACTTATCTTTCGGCGGAACACTGCCGGGAACTGCTGGTAGAAAAGGTATCCAGAATATCCAAAATATCCAGAATATCCAGAAAATCCGGCTCTATTTTCTAACCAAAAAAATATTCTTAAAGAATTGTTCGGTTTTAGATCTTGTCAAGATCATTTGCCTTGCTTAAATATTTCTTTTAAAGGCATTTGTCGTGCAATTTGTATATTTTGCAAATGAAGTTTGCACACATTATGACAACAATTATACTTAAAACTACATGAACCCAATATAAGTCAATGTTATTTGGTTCAGCTTTGTTAATAACATTGGCAGTGACTTTAAATCTACTATTCTCATTATGCGGATGTTTTCGACAAATCCTCGTTTGTACCGACAACCGTGTTGAACATAGCGTAGAAGTCCGGCTAATCTATGTTTGATCCACCAAATCGCGAAAACTGAAATTCTGATACGCCTCGAAGTGCTTTTGAAGGCGGCACTGGTGCCATGCAATGCAGTTGAATTTCCCATGGACTTTCTTTTATAGCTTTTTAAATAGCGGCAATCAATCGCCTTGGGAAGAGATTGTTTGTTTATTTCATGTATAGGATTTATCATCATCATTGTCATTGAGCTCCCATACTGCGGTAGAATATCTAAAATATGTGGATAATTTTATATAAAATTAGCACCGACCAGACACCGCATCTCTCTCTCTCTCACATTCAAGTGCCAGAGATACAACGACGCAACGACAGCGAAAGAGAGAGTCAACGTCAGAACGACAGCGCAGCGACAGAAGTCCAGCGTTAGAGGTAGACAGGATCGTAAAACGTAAAAACAAGGAACAAGAATGCGATAAGCCCTGACCAGGTAATATCTAGGAGAATACTCCCCCTCTGGCCATGTCAGGCCATAACTGGCGCACAAATAGCTCCTCTGCTACGAGCACTACATTTTTGCCAGTATTACTTTTTTTGCTGTGTATGTGAATGAAACGCAAATAAGAAAAATATCGAAGGGGTGAATTACACACTGCGGCGGGTTGCCGATGGCATGACCGCGAGTACAAGAATTGGTTATAATACGATTCAATCAGTGTTCTACAAAATTTTTCCAATGTGCAATTTAATAAAAATAATAAAATGAATGTGCAATGCGAAAGCTGCCTTTGGCACGTCTGCTAATGTAACAAAGTTAATAACCACTGCGGCAATTTAGTTGCGAACGGGACACAGTTCACCAGCCGAGACTTCAGAACATTTTGCAAGTCTCTGGGAATAGAACTGCAGCATACCGCGCCATACACGCTTCGCCAAAACTCTACGGAGAGGGCGAAAAGGACGGTAAAAACCATGATCGCGAAGTACCTGGGAGACGCACCGCAGAGCACTTGGTACCAACTCTCGCTGAAGATATCGCTTGCCGTCAACAGCAGTGTGTCGGATTTTTTCAGAATTGCCCGCGACAACGCCGAGCGTGCCACGGCCGAGCTGGGCAGGCAATTTACGACGACGAGAGTGGAAACCACCACAGGGTTCCCTAGTTCTCGCCCGCCACCATGTACAGTCCAACGCCGCCAATTTCGGACCACAACGATGCCAGGGAACCACCACTGGCGCGACCGACACGCCGTCCGGCACCCCATGGAGGACAACGACGCCTCGGCTCCGTCGGGAGCAATGCCTGCCCGCGAGGAGCCAAGCATCGCCGACGTGGGCACCGCCGACACAAGGCAGGACCCACGGTCCCCACCGACCCCGCGACCACGACCGCCCAACCACGAGTCCCACGTGGGGCGTGGGGCTTACATTGGAAGAGATGATGGCCTCCCTCTTCGAAGCAGGTCTCCATCTGGAGATAGGGTCGTCCCCACAACATCGGCCGGAGGCCACCACGCGGAAGGGTTTGAGAAACTTAAAAAGAACAGACTTAATTGCGGAAAAACAAGGAGCAGCTAGACGACCCCTCCGCTGAGGAGTAGTACGGGTGAGCCGGCGAAGGGCCAATTCCAAACGTGGGAGGCCAGCGGAGCTTGGGATGCAGGGAACAGCGTAGGGACAGGCTTAGAACTTAGGTAAGACAATGTAAATAGAACGCCAGGAATAATACAAAAACACTTGGCTCCAGATTTTTTCCCCCTGTCTAGGTCGCTTGGAAACCGGGCGGAAGCGGTCTCCAGATGACGGAACCGCACTCCTCTCTCTCTTATCCTTTTCCCTCCCTCGTAGTTTGGGGCACCGGCACCCGGCTGACGGGCCCGGACAACCGATTCCCGGTCGACAGGATCGGCCGCCCGTAGCCTGTCCAGATCTGCTGCCCGCCCCGGATGAGCGGGGCGTCGGTACCCAGACGATGGGCCGATTCTCCCCCTCGATACGCACATCTAAAGAGAAGCCCGCCTCCCGCCGGCACATCCTTTTCCTGCCTGTCTCCGTAAAAATAAATATTTCTGTAGTGGACCCTGGACTGAGTGATGTTTATATCCTGGCCTGTGATTATCATCCTTACAATTGACATTCGAATTCAGAGAATGGTAAATGCACGCATTCGGAATTGTGGATCTTTGATAATTACTTGGTCAATGTATGAGCCTATTTCTATATTAAGTGCCATATTTTTTATATTTTTTAATTTTCAATATATATAATATTCTTAAAGAATTGTTCGGCTTTAGATCTTGTCAAGATCATTTGCCATGCTTAAATATTTCTTTTTAAGGCATTTTTTGTGCAATTTGTATATTTTGCAAATGAAGTTTGCACACATTATGACAACAATTATACTCAAAACTACATGAACCCAATATAAGTCAATGTTATTTGGCTCAGCTTTGTTAATAACATTGGCAGTGGAATCCACTGACTTTAGATCTACTATTCTCATTTTGGGTGGATATAATTTTAAAACATGGGTAAAATTATAATTGTTATCGGTTTCAATAGAAAATTTACTTATTCTATTGTTATTCATAAAAGGATTCCCATTTTTCGCTTGAAAAATGTATACCCTACATTTTGATTTTCATGCTGATGTAGTTTTCCATAGCTATTTTTTTTATTACATGATCTCCTTCCTAGGTTTCGTATGGTTTTCAGGCCGCACGATAACCGGGCAATTTTAATGTCGCTTAATTTTACAATATTTATTTATAGTTTTGCAACGCAGTGCAAGTCATAAAAAAATTGCAACGCAGTGCAAGTCGTTAAAAAATATGCGCTCATTGTATCGCTGTCGGATTCCTTTTCATTGGCCCGTCGGGCGGTACCTTTGCTGGCTGCAGAGGCTGCTGACTTCTTTGCTGTGTGCCCTTGGAGGCACTGTCGGCACATTTTTCTTGGCTCGACTTGGCGCGTCGGGCGGTACCGGTGCTGGCTCCTGGTGTTTACTTCTTTGATTGAAGGTGTGCCTGAAATTATAACAATTTATTATCAAACCGTAAAACCAATAGTTCCAAGGCCCTGTCATAATTCCTCTTAGTGGGTTCCAGTGATCGAATTGTGTCCAACACTGCGCCATCCAAGCAGGAACGAAGATGCGGATGTATTCGACAAATTCTCGTTTGTACCGACAACCGTGTTGAACATAGCGTAGAAGTCCGGCTAATCTATGTTTGATCCACCAAATCGCGAAAACTGAAATTCTGATACGCCTCGAAGTGCTTTTGAAGGCGGCACTGATGCCATGTAATGCAGTTGAATTTCCCATGGTCTTTCTTTTATAGCTGTTTAAATAGCGGCAATCAATCGCCTTGGGAGGAGATTGTTTGTTTATTTCATGTATAGGATTTATCATCATCATTGTCATTGAGCTCCCATACTGCGGTAGAATATCTAAAATATGTGGATAATTTTATATAAAATTAGCACCGACCAGACACCGCATCTCTCTCTCTCACATTCAAGTGGCAGAGATACAACGACGCAACGACAGCGAAAGAGAGAGTCAACGTCAGCGGCGGCAGAACGACAGCGCAGCGACAGAAGTCCAGCGTTAGAGTTAGACAGGATCGTAAAACGTAAAAACAAGGAACAAGAATGCGATAAGCCCTGACCAGGTAATATCTAGGAGAATACTCCCCCTCTGGCCATGCTACAAGCACTACATTTTTGCCAGTATTACTTTTTTTGCTGTGTATGTGAATGAAACGCAAATAAGAAAAATATCGAAGCGGTGAATTACACACTGCGGCGGGTTGTCGATGGCATTACCGCGAGTACAAGAATTGGTTATACTACGATACAATCAGTGTTCTACAAAATGTTTCCAATGTGCAATTTAATAAAAATAATAAAAATGTGCACTGCGAAAGCTGCCTTTGGCACGTCTGCTAATGTAACAAAGTTAATAACCACTGCGGCAATTTAGTTGCGAGCGGAAAACAAAATAACAAAGAAACTAATAAAATGGTGTCTGGTTGCCAAGTGGACTGTGTGCGCAACCATACCTGAGTAGGCTCAGGCCAAAACGGAACAATACACGTGGTGATCGCCCAGGGCCAGAAAGTAAATAAAATGCTGGAAAACCAAAAGTACACAAAAATTCTTTAATAGACATAGAAAAAATGAAAAAATGACATTACACCGTTCTTGGAATGGTCGAATTCTAGAAGCTGTTATCTTGATTGGCGGGCATCGAGGCTGATGCCCAATTCACCAAGTTCACCAATTCCTGGTATCCGAAGTGTTGGCTCTGAAAGCGGAGCGAGTGTGATCCGGTTGAAGAGCGCGACATTTATGCGTGCGTCGCCTTGGGAGGAGATTGTTTGTTTATTTCATGGATAGGATATATCATCATTATTATGATTGATAGCAAAGCCGGGGAAAGATCACACTATCCCCACGTCGTATAGACCTATAAGCCTACTCTCTTGCCTATCCAAACTCTTTGAAAAATGCCTAATGACTCCGATAAACACATACCTGAGAATCCAGGAAGGAATCCCGTCACACCAGTTTGGGTTTCGTGAAAAGCATGGAACAATTGAGCAGATCAACCGGATAACATTAAAAATTCGGAACGCGTTCGAAAAAAGAAGTGAGTACTGTACTGCCATATTTTTAGATGTCTCTCAAGCATTTGATAGAGTCTGGCTAGAAGGTCTAATGTACAAGATCAAGACAATGCCCCCCTACAGGACCCACAAGATTTTAGAGTCTTTCCTTTACGACAGAAAATTTGTTGTGAAATGGAACATTGCTATATCTGATGATTACACTGTTGGAGCTGGAGTTCCTCAAGGTAGGGCCAACATTATATGTCCTCTACACAGCAGACATCCCGACAAGCACACGACTAACAACATTTACGTTTGCCGATGACCCAGCTATTTCAAGCCGTTCTACATGACCGATTCAAGCAACTCCGCAGCTAGCTGTTCACATGGCGAATGAAAGAACAGGCAAAACTGCCCGCCGATAACGTTAAACAACACTCTTCTCTCAGAAGAAAACGAAGTAACATACCTAGGAGTACATCTCCGCAGAAGATACACATGGCGCCGGCACATTGAAGCCAAAATAACACACCTAAAGCTAAAAGCCAGCAGCCTTCATTGGCTTACGAACGCTCGATCACCTCTTAGCCGTGAGTATAAAATCATGCTGTACAACTCGGTACTAAAACCTATATGGATGTACGGCTCCCAGTTATGGGGAAACGCCAGCAATAGCAACATTGACATTGTTCAGAGAGTTCAGTCGAAGATCCTGAGAACAATCACCGGGGCACCGTGGTACGTTCGCAACGAAAACATACACCGCGACTTAAACATTCTACCAGTCAAAGAAGTGATCGCAGAACAGAAGGTAAAATACTTCACCAAGCTATAGATGCACCCTTACCACCTGGCGATAGGTCTAACAAGGTTGAGCAACCAATCACGCCTTCGTCCTAGGGAATTCCTAGCGACACCTTTTAGCTATGTTTTTATTATAGAAATTACTAATTGTTCGTGCTCGCCTTTTATTGATTCTATTATTTGTAATGTATCGAGAAATTTTTCTTCAACTATGCCCGAGCTAGTGTCTCAATCTGTAAAATCGTCGAAATCAGACATAAATATAGCTGGGATAGTGAGATTATTTATTTCTTCCTCTTCCAAGTTCCTTTGGTTCTGGTTCATCTCCATTTTCAATTATTACTGACGTCTAAAGTTTATTAGGTATTGATATGTCTAGCTTAAACTTTTTTCTAATGGGGGTTAAATTGGATCTTAGTTTGATCAAAAACTTTGATACTTGAGACCAATGATCTTGGGTAAACTTATCTAGTTGTTTATATGTTAGAATTCGTGCTTCACTAAAGCATTTAACTTATATTACTACCTGTTGGGTTAGGGACTGAGGCGATTTGTCAAATTCTCCTTTAATATTTGATAATTTTTTTGATAATTCATTCATTCATTTATGTAATTTGACCATTACAATCGTGCATTCACTTAGCAAAGGATGGATATCAATTACTCCTTTTACTCATACATATGGCAAGGTATATATAATATTCTTAAACAATTGTTCGGTTTAAGATCTTGTCAAGATCATTTTCCTTGCTTAAATATTTCTTTTTAAGGCATTTGTTGTGCAATTTGTATATTTTATAAAAGAAGTTTGCACAAATTATGACGCCCGGGGCGCATAAGAAGGAGAATAATATATAAAAAATAGGAATAGCCATAAAGTCAAGTCATGAAGTATTTAGGATAATTTGTTCATAGTTTTAAGAAGAAATGACACTGAAGTATTCGCTTGTTGATTTATTAAATAAATAAGATTTGAATTAGAATGCGCGGGAGCGCCTTAGTGAACCACGATCGGTCACACCGCCGGGCCGAACGGTCACGCTACATAAAGGGATTTTCGGGAACGGGCACACTGGCGGCAACCACGGGGTATATAAGGAGGAACGGTTTCTGGGAAGAGTCACTTGTTGCGGTGGATCTCACCCAGGTAAGAGCAGCCCTCTCCCGCAGTTGGGCAACCTCAACAGCACTAGTCATTTTTGGTTGAATTTAGCCAAGGGCTAAATTCCAATACATCCGACCTCGGTCATACCGAGGGAGCACTGCCATCGGCCACCCGCCGATGCTTGCCGCAGTAGATCCACCGGATCACTGCCAGGCACTTTCGCAACAGCTTTACCAGGCTTTGCATTTCTTACGCGTCGGACCCTAAGGGCCTCGCGTCATCTTACGCAAGAGTCGCACAGGGACTTTGCATTGCGTACGCGTCGGACCTCAAGGGCCTAGCGTCATCTCTCGTAAGAGTCCCACAGGGACTTTGCATCTATTACGCGTCGGACCTCAAGGGCCTCGCGTCATCTCTCGTAAGAGTCCCACAAGGCTTTGCATCTATTACGCGTCGGACCCTAAGAGCCTCGCGTCATCTCTCGCAAGAGTCCCACAGGGACTTTGCATTTCGTACGCATCGGACCTCAAGGGCCTCGCGTCATCTCTCGCAAGAGTCCCACAGGGACTTTGCGTTTCTTACGCGTCGGACCCCAAGGGCCTCGCGTCTTCTCCCGCAAGAGTCCCACAGGGACTTTGCAGTTCTTACGCGTCGGACCCCAAGGGCCTCGCGTCATCTCTAGCAACAGCCCCACCGGGGCTTTGCATCGCTCACACGTCGGACCCAAAGGGCCTCGTGTCATCTCTCACCCGAGACCCACTGGGTTTCTGGTCATTCTTTATCATACCGACTCCATAGTCTTTTCCTCATTACATTCACACTCGCTCGCGTAACCGGCCCTCGGGGCGTCACTCATTCCCTCGTTTCCATTTGTCTCTTCTTTCTTTAGCTAGCGGATCGCCCAGACGGTCTGGCCCTGTCCCCACACGGCCTCCCCCCGGCACCCTACGGAGCATCGGACACCCGGCTACCCTCCTTCGGAAGCTCTCCCTCCCGGTCCCGCAGACCGCCCGGCGACGACCAGCCGAACCTTGTGAATTAACTCTGTAACCCTAGAAATGAAATAAACAACTAAGATATGGTCTAACTTAACCGAACCAGCTGCGTCCTACTCTGGGTGGAATCTTCTTTTCCAGCAACCACGCCTGACATCAAACTAAATGTTGGAACGAACTGCTGGTATCCGGTGAACTGTCCCAGGAACCCCGAAGCAGGACCGTTACATGGCGCCCGAACAGGTTGAAGTGGTTGCAGGAAGAAGGACACTAAGAGAGTAATGTCGAGCTGGGGATACCAGGCTACAAAAGCAGAGCTGGTAGAATACGCGAGTGAATTCGGCGTAGACCCAAGCGGAGGATCAAGGGAACTAAGACAAAGACTGTCAGCATACACGAAGAGCACGGAGCACACAGAGGAGATCAGGACAAGATTAATGGAGGTATCAAGCAAGTAAGATGGAAATACCGGGTGGAGGGGCCCAGGTCGAGCCGAACAGCAAAAGGACGGCCACGAAAGAGGAAGCACAGAGCATTGGAGACAGGAGGAAAGTGGAAGCTCTGGACAGAGTAAGAAGTTGGTGAATACGGTACCAGGGCACATCCTACCCACTGGAGTTCCTAGGCAAGATGGAAGAATGGGCCATAGGATATGGCATAGACAAGGATGAATTGGTACAGACGATGCGTTTTATCTTGGAAGGCGCCGCAGAAGACTGGTGGAATACGACGCCAAGTCGGGTAAGGACATATGAAGAATTGAGAGGGGAACTCCTAGAGTACTTCCTACCCCCAAGGTACCAGGAGCAACTGGATTTAAAAATCGGACAACTCCGACAGAAGGAAGGGGAACCCACTCCGGCATATGCGATGGAACTGAGAATGCTGATGAGATTCACCGGTTACTCAGAAAAAGAAAAACTTGATAGGATCTACAAGAACTGTCGGAGCAAAATAAAGCTTTATGCACGAAGATCAGGTTTTGCGTCGCTAACGGAGTTCCTAACACTAGCAGAGGAGGTGGAGGAAATTGAGGCGACGGAATGTCACGGTCAACCGGCAGAGACAAGGGGCCACGGACTAAGGCCAGAGATCTGTAAGAGGTGTGGAGGAACGGGACACGCCACGAGGGCGTGCGGCAACCCTGCTGGGTGTGCGGGAGAAACGAACGGAGGACAACGGAGTATTGTAGAGCCTGGCCGGACGTCAACAGGAGGCTTGAGCAGGCGACTCTGGCAGCGCAGGAGCACAAGGACCGGCGTGAGGAGGAGGGATAAGCTACGATGGATTCCAGGCAACGGCAGAGGTAAGAATCGGAACAAGAAGGGCGAAGGGAATAGTGGACACCGGGGCATCAAGAAGCGTGATAGGTGGAACGAGGCGAGGGAGGAAATAACCCTAGCGAACGGAACAAGGCAAAAGGTAATGGGGAGTTTCACCACGCTCATCCAGTTCGGGAGCAAGCGGTTCAAGCTAAGTTTCTTGATCTTGGACCAGGTGACAGGAGGAATGCTGCTGGGGATGGACTTCTTGGCAAAAGTAGGAACTATAATACGATGCGACCACCAGGAAATAACCATCAGAGAGCCTCAGGAGGAACCAAAACGGGAACAGCGGGAGGAAGCAGGAATAAAAACGGAGCTATCCGAGGATGAGATCCAGACATTCCTGGAGGAACAAATGATGGTGTTTGAAAGGATGAAGGGATGCAGTACGATCGCAACGAACACAATATACATGAAAGACGAAAGACCAGTGAAACAACGCTATTACCCGCGCAACCCAAAAAAAGCAAGCCATTATAAACAAACAGGTGGATGAACTATTGGACCAGGGGCTGATAGAACCCTCACGAAGCTCGTACAGCGCACCGGTAGTCTTGGTACGGAAGAAAAACAACGAATGGAGAATGTGTGGACTACAGGTTACTAAACGAGAAATCGGAAAAGACGACATACCCGGTACCAAGGATGGATTTCATATTGAACCAACTCCGGAAGGCCAAGTTCATTAGCACAATCTACCTGAAGGCAGGGTACTGGCAAATACCTATGGACGAGGATAGTAAGCAGTACACGGCATTTACGGTACCAGGACGAGGGCTGTTCCAATGAAAGGTAATGCCATTTGGTCTCACCACGGCACCGGCAACGTTCCAACGAGCCTTGGATACCATCATAGGGCCAGAAATGGAGCCGTTCGCATTCGCATATTTGGATGACATCGTGGTAATTGGAAGGAATAGGCGGGAGCACCTGGAGAAGCTACAGGAGGTGTTTAGGAGGCTCCAAGAAGCGAACCTTGGAAGGCGCCGCAGAAGACTGGTGGAATACGACGCCAAGTCGGGTAAGGACATATGAAGAATTGAGAGGGGAACTCCTAGAGTACTTCCTACCCCCAAGGTACCAGGAGCAACTGGATTTAAAAATCGGACAACTCCGACAGAAGGAAGGGGAACCCACTCCGGCATATGCGATGGAACTGAGAATGCTGATGAGATTCACCGGTTACTCAGAAAAAGAAAAACTTGATAGGATCTACAAGAACTGTCGGAGCAAAATAAAGCTTTATGCACGAAGATCAGGTTTTGCGTCGCTAACGGAGTTCCTAACACTAGCAGAGGAGGTGGAGGAAATTGAGGCGACGGAATGTCACGGTCAACCGGCAGAGACAAGGGGCCACGGACTAAGGCCAGAGATCTGTAAGAGGTGTGGAGGAACGGGACACGCCACGAGGGCGTGCGGCAACCCTGCTGGGTGTGCGGGAGAAACGAACGGAGGACAACGGAGTATTGTAGAGCCTGGCCGGACGTCAACAGGAGGCTTGAGCAGGCGACTCTGGCAGCGCAGGAGCACAAGGACCGGCGTGAGGAGGAGGGATAAGCTACGATGGATTCCAGGCAACGGCAGAGGTAAGAATCGGAACAAGAAGGGCGAAGGGAATAGTGGACACCGGGGCATCAAGAAGCGTGATCGACCAGGGAAGTTATCAAAACGTAAGGAAGCAGGGTAGGTGGAACGAGGCGAGGGAGGAAATAACCTAGCGAACGGAACAAGGCAAAAGGTAATGGGGAGTTTCACCACGCTCATCCAGTTCGGGAGCAAGCGGTTCAAGCTAAGTTTCTTGATCTTGGACCAGGTGACAGGAGGAATGCTGCTGGGGATGGACTTCTTGGCAAAAGTAGGAACTATAATACGATGCGACCACCAGGAAATAACCATCAGAGAGCCTCAGGAGGAACCAAAACGGGAACAGCGGGAGGAAGCAGGAATAAAAACGGAGCTATCCGAGGATGAGATCCAGACATTCCTGGAGGAACAAATGATGGTGTTTGAAAGGATGAAGGGATGCAGTACGATCGCAACGAACACAATATACATGAAAGACGAAAGACCAGTGAAACAACGCTATTACCCGCGCAACCCAAAAAAGCAAGCCATTATAAACAAACAGGTGGATGAACTATTGGACCAGGGGCTGATAGAACCCTCACGAAGCTCGTACAGCGCACCGGTAGTCTTGGTACGGAAGAAAAACAACGAATGGAGAATGTGTGTGGACTACAGGTTACTAAACGAGAAATCGGAAAAAGACGCATACCCGGTACCAAGGATGGATTTCATATTGAACCAACTCCGGAAGGCCAAGTTCATTAGCACAATCTACCTGAAGGCAGGGTACTGGCAAATACCTATGGACGAGGATAGTAAGCAGTACACGGCATTTACGGTACCAGGACGAGGGCTGTTCCAATGAAAGGTAATGCCATTTGGTCTCACCACGGCACCGGCAACGTTCCAACGAGCCTTGGATACCATCATAGGGCCAGAAATGGAGCCGTTCGCATTCGCATATTTGGATGACATCGTGGTAATTGGAAGGAATAGGCGGGAGCACCTGGAGAAGCTACAGGAGGTGTTTAGGAGGCTCCAAGAAGCGAACCTTGGAAGGCGCCGCAGAAGACTGGTGGAATACGACGCCAAGTCGGGTAAGGACATATGAAGAATTGAGAGGGGAACTCCTAGAGTACTTCCTACCCCCAAGGTACCAGGAGCAACTGGATTTAAAAATCGGACAACTCCGACAGAAGGAAGGGGAACCCACTCCGGCATATGCGATGGAACTGAGAATGCTGATGAGATTCACCGGTTACTCAGAAAAAGAAAAACTTGATAGGATCTACAAGAACTGTCGGAGCAAAATAAAGCTTTATGCACGAAGATCAGGTTTTGCGTCGCTAACGGAGTTCCTAACACTAGCAGAGGAGGTGGAGGAAATTGAGGCGACGGAATGTCACGGTCAACCGGCAGAGACAAGGGGCCACGGACTAAGGCCAGAGATCTGTAAGAGGTGTGGAGGGAACGGGACACGCCACGAGGGCGTGCGGCAACCCTGCTGGGTGTGCGGGAGAAACGAACGGAGGACAACGGAGTATTGTAGAGCCTGGCCGGACGTCAACAGGAGGCTTGAGCAGGCGACTCTGGCAGCGCAGGAGCACAAGGACCGGCGTGAGGAGGAGGGATAAGCTACGATGGATTCCAGGCAACGGCAGAGGTAAGAATCGGAACAAGAAGGGCGAAGGGAATAGTGGACACCGGGGCATCAAGAAGCGTGATCGACCAGGGAAGTTATCAAAACGTAAGGAAGCAGGGTAGGTGGAACGAGGCGAGGGAGGAAATAACCCTAGCGAACGGAACAAGGCAAAAGGTAATGGGGAGTTTCACCACGCTCATCCAGTTCGGGAGCAAGCGGTTCAAGCTAAGTTTCTTGATCTTGGACCAGGTGACAGGAGGAATGCTGCTGGGGATGGACTTCTTGGCAAAAGTAGGAACTATAATACGATGCGACCACCAGGAAATAACCATCAGAGAGCCTCAGGAGGAACCAAAACGGGAACAGCGGGAGGAAGCAGGAATAAAAACGGAGCTATCCGAGGATGAGATCCAGACATTCCTGGAGGAACAAATGATGGTGTTTGAAAGGATGAAGGGATGCAGTACGATCGCAACGAACACAATATACATGAAAGACGAAAGACCAGTGAAACAACGCTATTACCCGCGCAACCCAAAAAAGCAAGCCATTATAAACAAACAGGTGGATGAACTATTGGACCAGGGGCTGATAGAACCCTCACGAAGCTCGTACAGCGCACCGGTAGTCTTGGTACGGAAGAAAAACAACGAATGGAGAATATGTGTGGACTACAGGTTACTAAACGAGAAATCGGAAAAAGACGCATACCCGGTACCAAGGATGGATTTCATATTGAACCAACTCCGGAAGGCCAAGTTCATTAGCACAATCTACCTGAAGGCAGGGTACTGGCAAATACCTATGGACGAGGATAGTAAGCAGTACACGGCATTTACGGTACCAGGACGAGGGCTGTTCCAATGAAAGGTAATGCCATTTGGTCTCACCACGGCACCGGCAACGTTCCAACGAGCCTTGGATACCATCATAGGGCCAGAAATGGAGCCGTTCGCATTCGCATATTTGGATGACATCGTGGTAATTGGAAGGAATAGGCGGGAGCACCTGGAGAAGCTACAGGAGGTGTTTAGGAGGCTCCAAGAAGCGAACCTTGGAAGGCGCCGCAGAAGACTGGTGGAATACGACGCCAAGTCGGGTAAGGACATATGAAGAATTGAGAGGGGAACTCCTAGAGTACTTCCTACCCCCAAGGTACCAGGAGCAACTGGATTTAAAAATCGGACAACTCCGACAGAAGGAAGGGGAACCCACTCCGGCATATGCGATGGAACTGAGAATGCTGATGAGATTCACCGGTTACTCAGAAAAAGAAAAACTTGATAGGATCTACAAGAACTGTCGGAGCAAAATAAAGCTTTATGCACGAAGATCAGGTTTTGCGTCGCTAACGGAGTTCCTAACACTAGCAGAGGAGGTGGAGGAAATTGAGGCGACGGAATGTCACGGTCAACCGGCAGAGACAAGGGGCCACGGACTAAGGCCAGAGATCTGTAAGAGGTGTGGAGGAACGGGACACGCCACGAGGGCGTGCGGCAACCCTGCTGGGTGTGCGGGAGAAACGAACGGAGGACAACGGAGTATTGTAGAGCCTGGCCGGACGTCAACAGGAGGCTTGAGCAGGCGACTCTGGCAGCGCAGGAGCACAAGGACCGGCGTGAGGAGGAGGGATAAGCTACGATGGATTCCAGGCAACGGCAGAGGTAAGAATCGGAACAAGAAGGGCGAAGGGAATAGTGGACACCGGGGCATCAAGAAGCGTGATCGACCAGGGAAGTTATCAAAACGTAAGGAAGCAGGGTAGGTGGAACGAGGCGAGGGAGGAAATAACCCTAGCGAACGGAACAAGGCAAAAGGTAATGGGGAGTTTCACCACGCTCATCCAGTTCGGGAGCAAGCGGTTCAAGCTAAGTTTCTTGATCTTGGACCAGGTGACAGGAGGAATGCTGCTGGGGATGGACTTCTTGGCAAAAGTAGGAACTATAATACGATGCGACCACCAGGAAATAACCATCAGAGAGCCTCAGGAGGAACCAAAACGGGAACAGCGGGAGGAAGCAGGAATAAAAACGGAGCTATCCGAGGATGAGATCCAGACATTCCTGGAGGAACAAATGATGGTGTTTGAAAGGATGAAGGGATGCAGTACGATCGCAACGAACACAATATACATGAAAGACGAAAGACCAGTGAAACAACGCTATTACCCGCGCAACCCAAAAAAAGCAAGCCATTATAAACAAACAGGTGGATGAACTATTGGACCAGGGGCTGATAGAACCCTCACGAAGCTCGTACAGCGCACCGGTAGTCTTGGTACGGAAGAAAAACAACGAATGGAGAATGTGTGTGGACTACAGGTTACTAAACGAGAAATCGGAAAAAAGACGCATACCCGGTACCAAGGATGGATTTCATATTGAACCAACTCCGGAAGGCCAAGTTCATTAGCACAATCTACCTGAAGGCAGGGTACTGGCAAATACCTATGGACGAGGATAGTAAGCAGTACACGGCATTTACGGTACCAGGACGAGGGCTGTTCCAATGAAAGGTAATGCCATTTGGTCTCACCACGGCACCGGCAACGTTCCAACGAGCCTTGGATACCATCATAGGGCCAGAAATGGAGCCGTTCGCATTCGCATATTTGGATGACATCGTGGTAATTGGAAGGAATAGGCGGGAGCACCTGGAGAAGCTACAGGAGGTGTTTAGGAGGCTCCAAGAAGCGAACCTTGGAAGGCGCCGCAGAAGACTGGTGGAATACGACGCCAAGTCGGGTAAGGACATATGAAGAATTGAGAGGGGAACTCCTAGAGTACTTCCTACCCCCCAAGGTACCAGGAGCAACTGGATTTAAAAATCGGACAACTCCGACAGAAGGAAGGGGAACCCACTCCGGCATATGCGATGGAACTGAGAATGCTGATGAGATTCACCGGTTACTCAGAAAAAGAAAAACTTGATAGGATCTACAAGAACTGTCGGAGCAAAATAAAGCTTTATGCACGAAGATCAGGTTTTGCGTCGCTAACGGAGTTCCTAACACTAGCAGAGGAGGTGGAGGAAATTGAGGCGACGGAATGTCACGGTCAACCGGCAGAGACAAGGGGCCACGGACTAAGGCCAGAGATCTGTAAGAGGTGTGGAGGAACGGGACACGCCACGAGGGCGTGCGGCAACCCTGCTGGGTGTGCGGGAGAAACGAACGGAGGACAACGGAGTATTGTAGAGCCTGGCCGGACGTCAACAGGAGGCTTGAGCAGGCGACTCTGGCAGCGCAGGAGCACAAGGACCGGCGTGAGGAGGAGGGATAAGCTACGATGGATTCCAGGCAACGGCAGAGGTAAGAATCGGAACAAGAAGGGCGAAGGGAATAGTGGACACCGGGGCATCAAGAAGCGTGATCGACCAGGGAAGTTATCAAAACGTAAGGAAGCAGGGTAGGTGGAACGAGGCGAGGGAGGAAATAACCCTAGCGAACGGAACAAGGCAAAAGGTAATGGGGAGTTTCACCACGCTCATCCAGTTCGGGAGCAAGCGGTTCAAGCTAAGTTTCTTGATCTTGGACCAGGTGACAGGAGGAATGCTGCTGGGGATGGACTTCTTGGCAAAAGTAGGAACTATAATACGATGCGACCACCAGGAAATAACCATCAGAGAGCCTCAGGAGGAACCAAAACGGGAACAGCGGGAGGAAGCAGGAATAAAAACGGAGCTATCCGAGGATGAGATCCAGACATTCCTGGAGGAACAAATGATGGTGTTTGAAAGGATGAAGGGATGCAGTACGATCGCAACGAACACAATATACATGAAAGACGAAAGACCAGTGAAACAACGCTATTACCCGCGCAACCCAAAAAGCAAGCCATTATAAACAAACAGGTGGATGAACTATTGGACCAGGGGCTGATAGAACCCTCACGAAGCTCGTACAGCGCACCGGTAGTCTTGGTACGGAAGAAAAACAACGAATGGAGAATGTGTGTGGACTACAGGTTACTAAACGAGAAATCGGAAAAAGACGCATACCCGGTACCAAGGATGGATTTCATATTGAACCAACTCCGGAAGGCCAAGTTCATTAGCACAATCTACCTGAAGGCAGGGTACTGGCAAATACCTATGGACGAGGATAGTAAGCAGTACACGGCATTTACGGTACCAGGACGAGGGCTGTTCCAATGAAAGGTAATGCCATTTGGTCTCACCACGGCACCGGCAACGTTCCAACGAGCCTTGTATACCATCATAGGGCCAGAAATGGAGCCGTTCGCATTCGCATATTTGGATGACATCGTGGTAATTGGAAGGAATAGGCGGGAGCACCTGGAGAAGCTACAGGAGGTGTTTAGGAGGCTCCAAGAAGCGAACCTAAAAATCAACGCAGGAAAATGCCATTTCTTTCAAAAAGACCTAAGGTATCTGGTACTTATCGTGACCGATCAAGGAATACAGACAGACCTGGATAAGGTGGCAACCATAAGGGAACTACCAACGCCAGGCACAACCAAGGAAGTCCACAGCTTTTTGGGAATGGCGTCATGGTACAGGAAATTTATAGCGGGGTTCTCGGAACAGGCGGACCCGCTCAAAAAGCTAATACGGAAAGGGAGAAAGTTCGACAGCATTTGATCAAATAAAAACCAGCTTAACACGGGCACCGGTGTTGTCGTGTCCCTATTTCACTAGGCAGTTCGTATTGCAAACGGACGCCAGTGACTTCGGGATAGGGGCAGTGCTGACGCAGGAGAACCCAGAGGGGGAACGAGTGATAGCATATGCGAGCAGGAGGTTGAACCAAGCGGAGCGGAATTACAGTGCCACGGAAAAAGAATGTCTCGCTATATATTGGAGCATCCACAAATACAGGATGTACTTGGAATGTTACAGGTTCGTAGTAATAACCGACCATCAGGCCCTCAGATGGCTGAATTCAATCGAAAGTCCTTCAGGCAGAGTGGCAAAGTGGGCATTAGGCTTACAACCGTTTCAATTTGAGGTAAGATACCGCAAGGGGAAACTAAACGCCGTGGCAGACGCATTATCACGCGCACCACCAGTCGAGGTAAAAATGGCAAGAACAGGACAGGGTTGGCTAGAAGAGAAATACAAGGAATGCCAGAAGAACCCCGGAGACGAGGAATATAGGATCGAGGGCGGCAGATTGTACAAGCAGGGCTCCAAGGAGAGAGACCTTAACCCCTGGAAGCTGTGCGTCGCGGGAGAAGAGGTACAGGCGGTACTACGAGAGAACCACTGCCAGGAGGCGGCAGGCCACCTAGGGATATTCAAAACACTCAGAAGGGTCACAAAGCAGTATTTCTGGCCGGGTATGAAGAAGGACATCGTGACCTTTGTGAAGACATGCGAAACCTGTCAGCAGTACAAGACGTCGCAACAACACTCAGCGGGACAGATGCTGACAAAGATCGCCAAGGCCCCATGGGAAACCCTATGTGTGGATTTTGTGGGCCCACTACCAAGGACACGACACGCGAATACTATTTTGGTAGTGATCGTGGATACATTTTCGAAGTGGGTAGAATTAACGGCGGTGCGGCAAGCAACGGTGGACACGTTCCTGAAGGTATTCCGGGAAAAGGTCATAGCGTGGATTGGAGCCCCTAAGATCCTGATATCTGACAACGGAGTGCAATTCACCGGCAGGAAGACCAAGGCGGCCATGGTACACTGGGGAATAAAACAGCAATTCACCGCGCCGTACACACCGCAGCAAAACCCGACCGAGCGAAAACCATGATAGCGGAATTGACAGGAGGGGAACAAACCAGATGGGACGAAAACCTACCGGAGTTAATGCTCGCGTATAACAGCAGCACCTCGGAGTCAACGTGGCATAGCCCGGCGCAATTACTCTATGGAAAAGAGGTGCGGTTGCCCGGAACACTGTATTAGAATCGGTTCCCGAAAGATGGGAACGACTGAAGAATACCAGGTCGGAAGCTTACAGGAATATGGAAGACGCCGCGGAAAACCAGAAACGACACTATGACCTACGGAAAGCCCAAATTAGGGCAATTAGTGTGGTGCAGAACACACTTCCTATCTAGTGCGATAGACAAGTTTAACGCGAAGTTAGCGCCAAAATACGACGGGCCATGGGAGGTACGGGTTTTCCATCGCCAGTAATAGCAGAATTAAGGAAGCAGGGGGCACAAGTAAAAAACGGGCATACGAGTGGGATTTAAAAGAGTATCAAAGTAACACTAACCCGATCAAAGCGAATCCCAATTACCTTAGTAACCAAACTTCCGCTCTCATCGTTACAGGAAACATGGACAAATTCGAAAATTCAAAAGACCGGTCCGGTCCCACACGCCAGCCGCCCATAAAAACGGGGGGGTAGTATGACGCCCGGGGCGCATAAGAAGGAGAATAATATATAAGAAATAGGAATAGCCATAAAGTCAAGTCATGAAGTATTTAGGACAATTTGTTCATAGTTTTAAGGAGAAATGACACTGAAGTATTCGCTTGTTGATTTATTAAATAAATAAGATTTGAATTTGAATGCTCGGGCTCACCTTAGTGAACCACGATCGGTCACACCGCCGGGCCGAACGGTCACGCTACATAAAGGGATTTTCGGGAACGGGCACACTGGCGGCAACCACGGGGTATATAAGGAGGACCGGTTTCTGGGAAGAGTCACTTGTTGCGGTGGATCTCACCCAGGTAAGATCAGCCCTCTCCCGCAGTTGGGCAACCTCACCAGCACTAGTCATTTTTGGTTGACCACTCGCCGATGCTTGCCGCAGCAGATCCACCGGATCACTGCCAGGCACTTTCGCAACAGCCTTACCAGGCTTTGCATTTCTTACGCGTCGGACCCTAAGGGCCTCGCGTCATCTCTCGCAAGAGTCGCACAGGGACTTTGCATTGCGTACGCGTCGGACCTCAAAGGCCTCGCGTCATCTCTCGCAAGAGTCCCACAGGGATTTTGCATCTATCACGCGTCGGACCCTAAGGGCCTCGCGTCATCTCTCGCAAGAGTCCCACAATGACTTTGCATTTCGTACGCGTCGGACCTCAAGGGCCTCGCGTCATCTCTCGCAAGAGTCCCACAGGGACTTTGCATTTCTTACGCGTCGGACCCCAAGGGCCTCGCGTCTTCTCCCGCAAGAGTCCCACAGGGACTTTGCAGTTCTTACGCGTCGGACCGCAAGGGCCTCGCGTCATCTCTAGCAACAGCCCCACCGGGGCTTTGCATCGCTCACACGTCGGACCCAAAGGGCCTCGTGTCATCTCTCACCCGAGACCCACTGGGTTTCTGGTCATTCTTTATCATACCGACTCCATAGTCTTTTCCTCATTACATTCACACTCGCTCGCGTAACCGGCCCTCGGGGCGTCACTCATTCCCTCGTTTCCATTTGTCTCTTCTTTCTTTAGCTAGCGGATCGCCCAGACGGTCTGGCCCTGTCCCCACACGGCCTCCCCCCCGGCACCCTACGGAGCATCGGACACCCGGCTACCCTCCTTCGGAAGCTCTCCCTCCCGGTCCCGCAGACCGCCCGGCGACGACCAACCGAACCTTGTGAATTAACTCTGTAACCCTAGAAATGAAATAAACAACTAAGATATGGTCTAACTTAACCGAACCAGCTGCGTCCTACTCTGGGTGGAATCTTCTTTTCCAGCAACCACGCCTGACATCAAACTAAATGTTGGAACGAACTGCTGGTATCCGGTGAACTGTCCCAGTCACCCCGAAGCAGGACCGTTACAAAATTATGACAACAATTATAATTAAAAGTACATGTACCCAATACAATAATACAATCGGTTTCAATAGAAAATTTACTTATTCTATTGTTATTCATAAAAGGATTCCCATTTTTTGCGTGAAAAATGTATACCCTACATTTTGATTTTCATCCTGATTTAGTTTTCCATAGCTATGTATACCCGTTACTCGTACAGTAAAAGTAAATACTTGATTCGTTGAAAAGTATGTAACAGATAGAAGGAAGCGTTTCCGACCCTATATAGTATATATATTCTTGATCAGGATCATTCGCGAAGTCGATTGAGCCATGTCCGTCTGTCCGTCCGTATGAACGCTGAGATCTCAGGAACTATAGCAGATACAAAGTTGAGATTAGCATGAAGATTGTTGAGGTCCCGGGACAGCGCAAGTTTATTTCAGCATCCTGCCACGCCCACTCTAACGCCCAAAAATCGCAGAAATCTCGGGAACTATTAGAGCTAGAAACTTGAAATTCAGTATGCATAAACCTTGGAGTGGTACTATTATCCGGCCATAACCACCCATACGCTCACCAAGCTCAAAAGACGGTTTTCGCATTTTCAAGAAAGCCTAATATCTCGGTAACTATAATTGATAGGAAGTTCGGATTAAGCACGTAGATTTTTATGATGCTCCAAATGCGAATTGTTTTTTTTTTCATCTAGCCACGCCCACCCTAATGCCCACAAAACCCAAAAAACCGAAGTATTAAAAAAAATTTGCAACGTTGGGGCAAGTTTTCTTCAGTTTTGGCACCTCTTCTGACTTGGGAGGAGATTGTTTGTTAATTTCATGGATACGATTTATTGCAGTGTAGGGTGATGTGTGCGTGGTTTTTATTTTTATCTTGTCGATTTTTTTAAGTTGGTTTAATGGACTCAACTTTGGCATGTAGTTTTACGGAGTTGTTCCAACTTATCGGCGATTTATTAAGCTCTCTGAGTAGCTCAGCCTTTCTGCCTTTTGATCTTTTAACTATTCCACTTCTTTTTCTACATATCTCACTCTACTCACTGCGTGTTTTTAGCAATGTCCATGCGAAGTCCAGTTATTTTCCGGCTTGTCTTATGGGGGCGAGAAGTAGGAAAATTAAAGTTAACACTTACATTAACATTAACAGCAACATTAACGTTACCTTTAGCATTCAAATTAACATTACGTTACTGTTCTATATATGGAGGTACCAGAATAGTTTATAACCTAAATCTATTATTTCCAAAAAGATAGTTAGTTAGTATATTAGTATAAACGTTAGTATATATCGATGCACCCAGGTCACAGCTGATCAATGCATTTGGATGATGCATCTTTCATGCACCTGTCAAGCCGAGCTTAATTTTTCGGTACTCGTTACCGCTTTAACCTTTTTCTCATTCTTTTGAGATCGGTGCCCAGCAAACGACGGTTTTTCTTATATCATAAAAAAATATTAAAAGGCACGTGCATCGAAAATTTATTCCAGCCTCGCTAAGACCTTAAAAGTGAATTTCTCCCCACCAATTAATGGGAAAACTAAAATTTTAAGTAAAAGAAAACCCCCCATTCGATATGTTTGTGCTTGTGATTCAGCCTACGTCGGGTAAGAATTTTTCGAGCATTTTATGCCATTCGAGAATATTAAATCGTGGTTTTCTAGTCAGATCTCCGAGCCAGCAGCCCCGCTGGTCCAGCGACACCCTTTTATTGAGATGCAGCGAAAACCAAAACAAGTGGCGGCGGCAGCGACTAACAATTAAGTTATCTTTTACCGCTCCCCAGCATCGGCGGAGCCCTAAATGGCTCTGCAGCATCCAGTTATTTTCATATATTCTATTATATTTTATATATATATTTTTATAGTTAAAAGCTAATTCCTACTTATATATTTTTTTTTTCATGTGTCTCTGACGAGTTTGGCTTTTCATATATGGTAATAATTTGTACCTTTATCAGCCAAAGTCATCTGTAGTATGCACTAATATTGAATACCCACTGTACCGAGTTCTTATAGGGTAAAGGCACTGTAACAACATGTTGCAGGGTTTCCATAATTCATGGTCCCGGTCATAAACCCCAAGTGGCCGAAATATGAACCGATCGCTATGGCTTAGGCCACTTGCAGAAAGTACTAGCGTCGGTATAACTGCATGAACGTACCGGCCAAAAACCATTATCAAAGCAAATTTTGACAAATCGTATAAGTCACTAACCCAGAATAGACCAATCCAGAAGAACACAGTTAGAAAACATGCGCGAAATACTAATAGATATCCACAGGGAGAGATTGAATCAAGATCATTTGTCTCAGGTATCTAAACTTCTGATATGACCACAATCTAATTTAATATCGGTTAAACAAAATTAATACCGAAGGTTCTAAACACTCCCATAGCAGTAGACCCTGCACCTGACCCAGAATCAGCTGAAAGAAAAGAAATAAAATTAGAAGAGGTATACCCCAAAAAAGAAGAGGAAGATTTAAATAATCTTACTATTCCAGCGGTATACACAGATATAGATAGTTACACAGATTCTGATACTCCTAGCAAGACAAGCAACCTTACCACAATGGCACAATCTAATATTGATTTCATAAATACAGCATCCAAGCTGATACAAGTTTTCGATGGTAAAGCGGAAAATATTACAAGTTTTGTGGATGCGTTAGAAAAAGCAGAGTCAATAAAGGGCGAGCACGAACAACTCGCAGTCTCCATAATAAAAACAAAACTAAAGTATGCCGCTAGAAATCTATTAGAAAACGAAACAACGATTTTCGAGGTGATTTCCAGAATAAAGAGCAACGTCAAGGGCGAAACTGTAGAAGTATTGTCAGCAAAACTGATGAACCTACAGCATCGCAACAAAACTGCTAACCAATACACGCAAGAGGTTGAGCAGATGACAAAAGCCTTAGAAGGAGCATACATATCAGACGGACTATCACTATAATTGGCAAGGATTTATTCCACTCAGCATGCCGTCAAGGCAATGACTAAGAACTGCACGATCGATAAGGTAAAACTTATCATGCAAGCGGGAACATTTAATACAATGAATGATGCCGTCTACTACAAAAACTATTTACAGCACGGTTCAAAACCCGGACGTAGAGACAACAGCAATAGAGGAAATTCCCGTGGTTACCAAAATAACTACAATACCAACCGATATAACAAGGACAAGGCCAGTATAGAGGAAATAATAGAGGCCGTGGTAACTCAAATCGAGGCCACAACAAGAACAACAACCAAGGCAATGTCCGAGTTGCCCAGAACACATCGGGAAATTCCCAAAATACATCGGGAAACTCCCAGAACCCTTTAAATGTTCAGCATTAAAAGAAGCAAGAGTTCACACTATTAATCTCAGCCAAAATGTATTGGTTTCATTTACCAATGTAACTACAGGGAATGAACTTGTCTTTCTAATAGACACGGGTGCAGACATATCAATTTTAAAAGAATAGATATAAAGGCAATAAGTCAAGAAATAACCAAATCCAAAGGTTAAGTTTCTTTCGAAACACAGACGACTATGTATGTAATTCCACACGATTTCCATATCGTAAGTTTACAATTTCCTGTTTCATGCGATGGAATATTAGGCATTGATTTTATTAAAAAATACAACTGTCAACTAGACATCAAGCCATCTGAAAATTGGCTTATGATTAGACCCAATAATTTAAAATATCCATTTAACATACCAACGTAACATAGCACACAGTTCTGGCAACAACTCAATACTTCTGCCAGCAAGGTCCGAGGTTATTCGGAAAATTGAACTTAATTCAAAAGGCGACAGTGCACTAATTCCAAATCACGAAATTCAGCATGGTATTTACATTGCAAATACCATAGCAACGTCTAATAACGCTTTCATAAGGCTACTTAATACAACGAATAATGACTAAGTAGTCAGTAAAAATAATCGAATATATGAATCACTGTCGAACTACGATGTAGTCAAAAAATCTTGAAAATCGAGAAAAATCGGTATTATCTCAACTTTCAAAAACTTCCCTCCACAGTTGAAGTCACAGCTTTCCAGCTTATGCACCCAGTATAGTAATATATTCGGATTAGAAACCGAATCAATATCAACAAACAATTTCTATTAACAAAAATTTAGATTAAAAGATGAAGAACCAGTCTATATAAAAAACAAGAGGAAAACAAGAGGAAAACAAGAGGAAAGAGGAAACTTTGTATCTGTTATAGTTCCTGAGATCTCAGCGTTCATGCGGACTCTACGAGTAACGGGTATAATTATCGAAACCCACATAGTCAGGTGGACGAAATACAAAAGCAAGTAGGAAAGTTAATTTCCGACGGGATTGTTGAACCATCAGTATCCGAATATAATAGCCCATTGTTACTTGTTCCTAAGAAATCATTCCCAGGGTCAGTGATTGACTATCGCCAGATCAATAAAAAATTACTCACTGATAAATTCCCACTACCTGGAATTGATGATATTTTGGGTCAACTAGGTCGAGCTAAATACTTTTCATGTCTTGACTTAATGTCAGGATTCCATCAAATTGAACTAGAAAAAAGTTCAAAGGATATAACGTCTTTTTCAAAGAGCAATGGCTCATATCGCTTCACGCGATTACCTTTTGGATTAAAAATAGCTCCTAATTCATTTCAGAGAATGATGACTATTGCATTCTCTGGTCTAGAACATTCCCAAGCATTCATATGGATGACTTAATAATAATAGGTTGTTCCGAAAAACATATGCTTAAGAACTCAACAGATGTTTTTGAGAAATGTAGGAAATACAAACCTGAAGTTACATCCAGAAAAATGTTCATTTTTATGCATGAAGTGACTTTTCTAGGTCATAAATGCACTGATAAAAGAATACTTCCAGACGACAAGAAATACGACGTCAATATGAACTACACAGTTCGGCACGACGCAGACAGTGCTAGACGCTTCGTAGCATTTTGTAACTATTTTAGGCGTTTTATAAAAAACTGCGCCGACTATTCACGGCACATAACAAAATTATGTAAAAAGAATGTGCGTTTTGAATGGACGGATGATTGTCAAAACGCATTTCAATACTTAATAACAAAACTTATGGAACCCACTTTGCTACAATATCCGGATTTTTCTAAAGAATTTTGTATAATTACGGATGCAAGCAAACAAGCAGGTTTTAACTCAAAATCATGATGGGCTCAAACTTCCCATTGCTTATGCATCTAGATCGTTCACTAAAGGAGAAAGTAATAAATGTACTACTGAGCTGGAATTAACTGCAATACACTGGGCGATACTACATTTCAGACCATATATATACGGAATATGTTTCTTAATAAAAACAAACCATAGACCTTTAACATACCTATTCTCAATGATCAATCCCAGTTCCAAACTGACACTTTTGAGGCTCGAATTAGAAGAGTATGACTTCACAATCGAATATTTAAAGGGGAAAGACAAGTATGTAGCTGATGCGTTATCAAGAATAACCATCAAATATCTACAAAATATAACTGGAAATATCAATAAAGACACTACAAGATATCAAAGTAGACAGAAAAAAGAAATAGAATTGCCTAAGCAAACTATTGAAAAAGCTTCTAAGCCCAACGTATACGACGTCATAAACAATGACGAAGTACGTAAAGTAGTGACATTGCATGTAAAAGATATGTTATGTTTATTTAAACATGGCAGAAAAATTACTGCAAGATATGATGCTAGCGATTTATATACCAATGGAATCCTAGACTTAGGTAAATTTTTCTAAAGGCTTGAACTGCAAGCCGGTATAAGCCGTGGGAAAATATCTTTGACCATACTTCAATAGATAATTTCAAATTAATGGGCAATAAAATATTGAAATCATTAAGAGTAGCGCTACTCAGCCCGGTGACCCAAAAAAAATGTCTAAAAGACAAAGAAGCTATTCTTTCTAAATTTCATGATGATCAAATTCAAGGAGGTCACACTGGCATATCAAAAACGTTGGCCAAAGTAAGAAGACACTATTACTGGAAAGGTATGTCTAAAGATATAACTGAGTACGTAAGAAAATGTCATAAATGTCAGAAGTCAAAAATTACATCGCATACAAAGACTCCTTTAACAATAACCGACACACCAATAAACGCTTTCGACAGAGTAATAGTGGACACTGTTGGTCCATTAACAAAATCAGAAAATGGCAATGAATTTGTAGTCACGTTAATATAGGATTTAACAAAATATCTAGTTGCCATACCAGTTGCAAATAAAAACGCAAATACTTTCGCTAAAGCAATTTTCGTATCATTTATATAATGAAGACGTTCATTACGGGCATGGGAACAGAATACAAAAATTCAATTATAAATGACTTGTGACTAGAAAGAAGTCATAGAACTTTTAATGAGTATATACGATCTTACATATCGGTTGATAAAACTGATTGGGACGTATGGCTTCAATATTTTGTCTTTTGTTTCAACACGACCCCCTCTATGGCACATACTTATTGTCCATATAAGCTAGAATTTGGTAAAACAAGTAATTTACCGAAACACTTTAATAGCATAGATAGCGTAGAAACAATATATAATATAGATGACTATGCTAAGGAGAGTAAATATAGATTCGAGGTAGCTTAAAAAAGAGCTAGAGTTATGTTAGAAGCAAATAAGAATAGAAATAAACTACGACATGTATGATCAGAAAGTAAGAGATATAGATATATCAGTAGGTGATCAAGTTTTACTAAAAAACGAGACAGTTAGATCCTAAGTACACAGGTCCGTATAAAGTAACGGAAATAAGAGATAACAAATAATAAGAGTAAGAAACGAACAGTTCATAAAGATAGATTAAAAATCTTTATTTCATAAATTGTACTTAGTATGGCCATGCATAGTTTCTCACACAACTTTTTATAACTAAAAATTATTATTAAAATAACTTCTTAATATTACGTTATTTTTCAAAAGGAGGCAGATGTAGTATGCACTAATATTGAATACCCACTGTACCGAGTACTTAAAGGGTACGCACTGTAACACTTTGTTGCAGTGTTTACATAATTTATGGTCCCGGTCATAAACCTAAGTGACCGAAATATGAACCGATCGCTATAGCTTGGGCCACACGTAGAAAGTGCTAGCGTCGGCATAATTGTAACCCGAACGGACCGCATGTGTATATCCCTCGCGCTCCTCATAAGAGGGCATATGTTTATATACAAAATACATACTTAGCCAGAATGTTGTAAAAACACAATCAATCCAAGCCTTGAAGCGGCACGACAGCTGCTCCCTAAAAAGCAAATAAAGAATATTTTAACCAACTAAGAAGAACCTATTTTCTATTTACTTCAGTTTCTTTAAGTGTAAAGAGGCTACACTTCGCTCTGGCGAATTCGGCTGCCGCTCTCCCTCTCTCATATTTCTGTCCATAGAATAAGTTAATTTAATTTGAAAGTTAAAAACAGAACTCCCTGTCGTACGCACGAACCGTGCTCTTTCGACGTTAAATTAATTCGTTAATTCCAAAATAACGTAAATTAAAACCCTGCACTTCACATGTTTTCGTTTCGGGTAATATAAAATCATATTAATTATTCATGGTGACCCCGGCGGAACTGGGAGCCAAAAGGGAAAGTGCTGAGTGGACCGAATTTGCCATACAGGTATAGAATGTTTCAAGTTGAAAGCTAATCTATGGTGTTTATATAAATTATTGTGGCCCATCTTTCAACCATTTACATTCGATTTCAAAATCAGCAGATAGTGAGCGTTCAAGCCAATAAGTCTTTAAGCTGTTGCTTGAAGAAAATCGGAGAGCGTGTGTTCCCTTTAAATTTTGTGCGTTTGGCATTTTAGTGCCGAAGAAATAAATAACTAAAATATTAATTATATTCAAAATTTCGATAAAATTATTTAACAAGTCTCCTGCTTGCTTACGTTCGTAATACACAACTCGTCTTTTTATTTTACTTTTTATAAATAAATACAAATTTTATTAAGCTCTTCGATTTTTAAAAAGTTTCAATAAATAATAATAACATTACTAGCAAAGAAATCGAAGCGCTTAAAAATAAAGAAGACGGAATAATGAAAAGTATATCCCGAACAAAGTAATATTTACAAGAGGGTCGACTATCTCTTAATCCAGTCGAATTAGAATGTCGTTTAGAAGTTTTAAATTTGCACACAGAAAATTAATCGTCGATTCAAAATCAAAATAATGTATATATCGACTTTTTTTAATCTGCCGAAAATGTCCTATCCATCAGCTACAGCCTTGAGAAATCTCTTTATGATTCTCTACTGTCTATTGGGGATGACAAACGGTCACATGTCAAACTCATCCATTTAATAATGAGCAAAATCTATGGAGGAACGAAGATAAAGTAAGAAAAATAGTTGGACTGTGTTTCGCTTTTCTTTTTGAGCGAATTTGAGACGGATTTGGATAGGGAATACCACCACATGGTCGCCGAAGAGGCTTCCAAGCCTAAAAATGTTATCCCTAACAATAAGTTCCCGTACGAGAGTGTAAATAAAATTTTTCGTTGGTCGCTGCCAGGGACCACTCCGCCCTATGTGTGATTTGCACCTTAGCAGAACATCAAATAGGGAACTGCGCTTCTTTCCTTCCTTAAATGTGTTGCAGCGGTTCGATTTTGCCAAAAAAAAGTGCCCGTATGCATTAGCTGCCTTCGCAGGGGTCACACTGTGAAACACACATGAAAGTCGAACAGGATGTGCAGGATATACAAATCTTTTCACCACATATTGTTGCACAGATACTCTGCTAATACAGATCTTGCGTTGTCGTCTCGTCCTCAACCCGCGCACACGAAAGAGTCTCCATAGATCTGGTTATCACCAGGATCCTGCGGTGAACACCAGCGGGTGGAGGGTACCTGAAAATATTCAATTGGCAGATCCATTCTTCTTCAAGCCCCAAAAATAATCATGCCTATCGGAGCAGATTCATTCTTAGAAATGCTGTTAGAATATAAAGCAGGAGACTGAACTTCACATTTTTCAAAATACTTTTCTCGCTTGGATAGTGTTAAGAAGATGTACCTCGGAAATACAAAAAAAAGGTAAAAATCTCGGTAAATCTCAGCTGTTAGAAAAAAGCGTTGAGAAGCCACTTTGTGAACAACACTATGAGTAAAATACTCAAAAATGTCGTCTGAGAGATTTTCGGTGTGTCTGCAACGCATGTTGTGTTGAATGACATCTTGGTGGTTCAAGAGGAGCTAAATTCTACGCTGCTTCGGTTGTTTGCGCGGACATAAAAAAGATTTACCGCCAAGTTAAGACGAACCCAACTGACACTTTAGCTCATAGTGTGGAGGCGGGGTTGACCGAATAGTTTTACATGAAAGGAAGGAAGGAAATCCCAATAATGGTCCCTTAAAAAAGGCCAAATATTTTAGGATTTTTCGTGTCAGGTCATTAACCTGCTATTCGCAGTACGATTGACTTATGATCTGTATTCCTATATGCATCTGCAAAAAACGGTAATAAGTTTATAGGTAGATGTCTTGATGAAGACACGGAAAATGATTATAAACTTTTATTTTTTAATATTAGTTACTGAAGACGGCAATAATTTTTATTATTACAAATATACTTTTCTAAGATTAAAATTATTCCAAACGGAAAACAAATTATTTTGACTTTTTTAAGGGGCTATTTTTATGTTAAATTATTGGGATTTCCTTCCTTTCTTTCATGTAAAATTGTTCGGTCAACCCTCAATGACCTGCTCATGCAATACAGCTGAAGACACCCGAAACACTCAGATCAGTTGAAAACATCCGAACGAAACACTCGAATCAGTTGAAGATATCCGAATCAATCATCCCGAAAACATTGGTGTTTCAGACACACCCTTCACTTGCTATGAGTGTTTTGGGTGTCTGTGCATTAGAATCATGTGCATAGAATTGAGTGGGTGACAAAAACGCAAACACTCAAAACACACATAGCGATCTGTGCACTCGGGTGTGTCCTCTTTTCTTGCTGTTCATGAGTGCGACAAACACTCGAAGTGTATAAGTGTGATTCGGGTGCCGTAAAAAGACACCCTTGACGTTCTCTGCCAGCCCGCACAAAGGCACTGCATTTACGTCATTAATTTTGAATATCGAAGAATTATTCTGACTTTGTTTCGCTTATAATATATAAGTTAACACTCCTGAGGGGAAATAAGCAGTCGGTAGAAATCTTGGGTGATTCTTGGATCACCCTAGTCTTTCTAGATGCCGACTCATCATACCCGATTTGGGGGCCGTGCCTGGATCCCATTGGTTCCTGGTATGGGGAGTTATGCTCATTTTGCGATCGTCAGCATTTCCCACTGTCATGCGGTCGGCCTGCCGACTAAGCACTCTACTGCTAAGTTCCTCAGTTCTGTTTTATAATTATTTGAATAAAGAGCATTTAGCTCCGTAAACTTTCCTCCGGCTATCGCCGTCTTATTATTTGCATTCGCCCACTGAGCTTAAGGCCAGGGGTATAGGGGGGCATTCACCCTCTCGACATAAACTTTATTTTACACTTCATCAACCACCCTACCGGTGGCACACCATCAGCGGCCACCTGGGACCAGCAGCCCGGTCGCCAATTCTCAGCTATCTTGAACCGCTACTACTCATCAAGCACCATACCGGTGCCACCTCATCATCGGCCGGATCTGGAACAGCCTTACCAATATAAAATATATTAAAGTGTTATGCCAGCTGAACGGAATATTCGGCTATATGTATTGAACCTCGTATGAATTAGGTGGCATAAGTTCAAGTTTTTAATGAACTTTCCAGGTCCGTATAGAGAAATTAAAAAGGAAGTCGTGAGTGATAGTGAAGAAGAAGAAATCCGGGGTTTTAGACCAAGACAGGCTCAAATCGAAGAGAAGGAAGACATAATGAATGCGAACGAATAGCAAAACATTATCTAGGGTGCCTTAGCACAACAGGAAGCTAGGCTCCGAGCTGAATTTGAAGCTCAAGTCAATTCCGTTAATATGCAGTTACGAAACATACGCGTAGAGACCCCACAGGTGGAGGCCTACCAAAGAGTCTCAGTACAGCCAGGAGCACCCCCATAACGGTGAGCAAGACGAGTACGTAGCGTGGAGGCAGTCCGTCACGGACGCATACGAACTCTTTAAACCTTACCAGGGCAGTTGTGGCCATTATCAAGCCGTTACCATAATCAGGAATAAAATTAGGGGCCCAGCGCGAGTGTTGCTGGTATCACACAACACTGTACTCAATTTCGATGACATTCTGGCAAGATCAGACAAAACTACGTTGAGGCTGTTGCGACAACAGCTTGAGGCAGTTCGCCAAAGTGACCAAAGCCTCATGCAATACTATGACGAGGTTGAGCGTAAGCTAACCCTCGTCACGAACAAAATTGTCATGTCCCACGACATTGAAAGAGCCACACTGCTCAACAATGAGGTAAGGGCGGACGCCCTACATGTGTTTATCTCAGGCCTAAAAAAACCTGAGAGCAGTCGTGTTCCCAGCGCAGCCAAAACACCTTCCTTCGGCATTGGCATTAGCTAGGGAGGCTGAAGCCAGCATCGAAATAAGCCAGTTCACGGCAACGTATGCTAGGGCAATGGAACAGAAGGCACAGAATTCTGACTTTCGTTAGACTCAGTACCGCACTCCTGATAAACAATGAAACGAAAAGAACCCTCATTATTTTAAAAAACCAGATAAAAACCAACAAAATGGTTCTGGGCGTAAGCCAGAGGACTGGGCCGACCGTGGAAATCCACGTCAGGCAGCACAGCCCATGGACTGGAACCCAACGTCTTCTATGTCCAAGCAACAGCCACATTTTAAACAAAACCAAAATGTATCACAACCTCTAATTATGCAGGCAAAAAATTCAAAAAGACCCAATTCCTCTGATAGGATAACTGCTCAAAGGAGTCAGCGGCTTAACAACATCGAGCAGACCGCTAGTGCCAAAGACCAAGAGTACGAGAATGCTGCTGTAGCCGCGATGAGCGCAATCGAAGACGATAGCGACTCGGTCGACTCCCATGACCTTCTCATTTTTTTAGAGAACGGTCCCGGCTACCGTTCATCGAAGGCTGGGAGAACTTTAAAAATTCTTATTGATACAGGGGCAGCGAAAAGTTATATAAAGCCCGTAAAGGAGCTTGAAAACATAACGCCAGTAGCCTCACCGTTTCGCGTGAATACAATTCACGGGTCCAACGGCATAAATAAAAAGTGCCAAATAAGTGTCTTGGGAACAACTTCCCCATTCTTCATATTAGATTCCCTAACAATATTTGACGGGATCATAGGCTTCGACTTGCTAACGCAAGTGGGAGCCACCCTCAATATGCAATCTAAAAAAATATTGTATGGTTCCGTGTCTGAGGACCTGCAGTTTCTTGACTGCGACGATGTAAACTTTACCAACATAAACGACATAGTCGTTCCAGAGTCAGTAAAAAAGGAGTTTATCGAAATGATGAAAAAAAGAGCTAAAGTATTCTCCGGCGCAACTCAAACCTTGACCTGGCTACTATTCGCACTGAGGATAACAACCCCTCGTACTCTAAAGCGTACCCGCAATAAAAGACCTACTGAAGTCTAATATTATAACCCCGTCGAGATCACCTTATAATAATCCAACTTGGGTGGTCGATAAAAAAGGGTCGAATGAGACAGGTGGTAGGAAAAAGAGTTTGGTAATCGACCTCAGGAAACTGAACGAAAAAACAATTCCTGATAAATACCCCTTGCCAAGTATCGAGTTAATACTGGCAAACCTTGGCAAAGCCAAATATTTTACAACTCTAGACTTAAAATCTGGTTATTACCAAATTTTCCTCGCGGAACAAGATCGCGAAAAACCTCATTTTCAGTCAACGGAGGCAAGTATGAATTCTGCCGTTTGCCTTTTGGATTAAAAAATGCTGGTAGCATTTAGCAGATAGGGAAGTCGTGTTACGTCTATGTTGACGATGTCATAATCTTTTCGAAAAACGAAAAAGAACAGTCAATCACATTGACCTGGTCCTAAAAAAATTAGGCCTAGCCAATATGACCATCTCGAAACAGAAAACCCATTTTTTTTAAAGAAAGCGTCCAATACCTCGGCTTCGTGGTAACCCGAAACGGGGCTACATCTGACCCTGAAAAGGTAGCAGCCATTAAGGAATACATAGAACCGACAAGGTTATTCTCACTAAGATCATTTTTAGGATTTGCCAGCTATTATAGGTGTTTTATAAAAGATTTCGCTACAATAGCCAGGCCACTAACCAACCTCCTTAAGGGAGAAAACGGTTCCGTAAGTAAACACATGTCTAGGAAAATACCAATAAATTTTAACGATCAGCAAAGAGACGCGTTCGATAGACTTTGAAACATTTTGGCATCAGAAGATGTCACCCTCAAATACCCAGATTTTAAAAAACCGTTCGATCTGACAACCGATGCGTCAGCTTACGGCATCGGGGCAGTACTGTCGCAAGACAAAGAACCCATAACGATGATATCCAGAAAAAAGACTGCGAGAACCGTTACGCAACTAACGAAAGAGAGTTACTCGCTATAGTCTGGGCTCTAGGAAAATTAAGGATAGAAACAACGGAAAAACCTCTAAGTTGTTTCAAAAATCAGAAAGACCTAGAAGAGGCAAAGTATTCCTTAAAGCGATACTTTATATTTTTCGGAAATAAATCCCGTCATATTTTACATTTCTCGGAAAAATCGACCCTTTTCGAAACATTAAGACCAATCATTAACCCAAAAGTTGTCAACGCTATTCATTGTAACTTGCCAACATTGGCAATGATTTAACATGCATTAGTATCAAATTTTTTTTTGGCACTGCAAGAACTTTGTGCCAGACATATCTGATAAAAGCGAGCAGATCGAAATAATCCCCGCAGAGCACAATCGTTCACACAAAGCTGCTCAGGAAAATATCAAACAAGTCCTCCGCGACTATTATTTTCCAAAAATGTCAAAGTTGGCTACTGAAATAGTGATAAATTGCAAAATATACACTACAGCAAAGTATGACAGGCACCCCAAGAAACAAGAACTTGGGGTAACTCCAATTCCGTCAAACGTCGGCGAAATGCTGCATATTGATATTTTTTCCACCGATAAAAAACTATTTTTAACGGCCATCGATAAATTCTCCAAATTTGCGGTAGTACAACCAATAGAGAGAGAGTCTTTCAGCTCTGAAACGATCACATCGTTACTCAAAAATCAGTATGGCATAGATGTTGTAAATTCACCCCCGCTGCACAGTAGTTCAAACGGACAAATCGAATGCCTCCACAGCACCCTAAGAGAAATAGCGAGGTGCATCAAAATGGATAAGCAAATTAATAAAAATGAATATTGAAAAAGCACAGAGGGATAATCTTGACAGGAATATTTGAGGTAGGAGAAAGTGTCTACTTAAAGAACAATAAAAGACTAGGCAATACGCTAACTCCGTTGTACACGGAAAAACGTGTAGAAGCGGACCTGGGGACAGCGGTCCTC
The DNA here is from genome assembly GCF_018153835.1 of Drosophila eugracilis. Lineage (NCBI taxonomy): Eukaryota > Metazoa > Arthropoda > Insecta > Diptera > Drosophilidae > Drosophila > Drosophila eugracilis. Next base: position 52,589 of record NW_024572842.1, on the reverse strand, counting down.
ATTGGAGGGAGGGTAGTCCACAAGGACAACCTTAAGTAACCTTTTTCTCCAATTTACACGCACTTAACACACCCAACAAAAACACACACTTAGAAAATAGGCAATAGATATAACCTGTCATTTTCTTACAGGATCGCGGGAATCATATTAACAATATTAGCAGTACAACAACAATCGCACATGCGAAAATTGTTAGATGTTGATACTGATCATATTAGAAATATATTATCCGTAATAAAGGTACACCACCGAATTGCCAGAAGCCTAGACTTTTTAGGCACCGCGTTAAAAGTGGTAAAGGGCAAACCTGATGCCGCTGACCTCGAAATGTTAAAAATGTCCGAGTTCTGGTTAATCGAATCAAACAATAGACAGGTAGTTATTAACACCGATCCAAACAACAAACTAACCGATGCTGTCAATGAAATCATTAAGGCAAAAAAGAATGACCTGGTTGACACACCCGATTTATACGAAGTTCTTTTGGCCAGAAATAGAATGCTAATTATAGAGATACAGAATCTGATGCTCGCAGTCACACTTGCAAAATCAAATATCATAAATCCTGCCATTTTTAACCATGAAGATTTGAAGTCCGTTTTAGTTGATCATCCCACAGAGGTCCCCGTTATCAGCCTAATAGAGGCATCTAATATTAAAGCCCTTCAGTCCGACCCAGGACACTTGCGCCCGAGGTCTACACGCAGGGGTCATGGCGCATTGCGAAACGCAGATCAGCCACCTAAGCCCCATAACGCTGGTAGACGACGGTATAATGATAGTCAATGAGTTTCCGGCAATAGTCAGCACGGATGACGGCCCCAATATAGAAACAAATGGCACGCATCTAATAACATTTGAGCGACTAGCCTTTGTAAACAGAACAAAATACTTGAACCGGCGCGAAAGGGTAAGAAAGACTGGGGGCGTGGCGGCCTCCCCCCTGCTAAATATTATCGGGCACAACCACGTGCTTAGTATGCCAATGCTTCAGAGGATGAACAGACAAAACCGGGAAACGATCCAAACCCTCAAAAACGAAGTAAAGTCGGCTGGATCAACGGACAGCTGTAAGAAATAATTGGATAAATAATTAAATTTGGATCCGATTGGAATGTAGCGTTTGCCAAAGAGCAGACTGCACACCACCAAGAAACAGTTGAATATAGAATTAAATCTTCGTAAAACTGAGATGTTCATGCTAGATTATTTAGTGCGGCTTGATCCTCTTTTACGATGATTTGAACTCATTTAAGTTTCTATATAAGTCAGATTTACGCCATAAACTTAAAAACAGAACACTCTGAGGTGAGGATACTTAAGGATAAGTCCTAACAAACAATATACGTGTACCTTTATTTAACAAACTTTTATAAAAACAAATTACATTTAGTAAGGGAACTACATTCTTCCATAAAATAAATAAATAAATAATAACTATAAATTAATTATATAAATATTTGAATTAAATATTCGAAATATTTACCTTCACAATATGTCTGTAAGGCGAAGCGTTGAACACCTCACAGCCAGAGGACCAGCCAACGAGGGTTTCTTTTGTACCATTTGTAATTTAATCAATACTGAGGCGGAACTACTAACCACACATTGTGGACATACATTTTATAAAGAGTGCTTGTTAACTTGACTAGACCTGTCCCTTGTGCCGACAGCGCTGCATTCGATCACAAATAATGAATCAAGTATCCGTACCCATTGAATCGGAAACCCAGGCACCAAGCACAGCAGTTGCAGGCAGCTCAAGGACTGGGGCAATACCCCGCAATCGACTCTCCACTAGGAACAGTACTAGGAACGCTCAAAACCCCTCTAATCCACCAAGGCCTCAGCCGAATATTACTCCAAACCGCGAATCAGAACGGCAGGGCGCAGCGGCTACTGCCAAGCCATATCTGAAGAGCGTATTCAACAGATTATAGCTAACACCGTAGATAACATTAGGGCAAGCTTAGTTGAAACAATTTCAGATAAGATTAGTGCATCTCTAGCTAATATAAATCTGGCATGACATGGGCAAGACGCTCGTGCCGAGCCTCAGCTAGAATGGGAAAATGAATTACCTCACTTATTACCTCGTATGAGTAACTTTAGGGACAATATCCAAAGAAATAACCCTACTAACAATCCATCTAATAGAAACGATTACTCAGTAGAAAGACCTGATAGAGTTTCCGGAGTCATATCCAATTGGCACTTGAAATTTAGTGGATCAAACAACGATATGCCCATCGAAGATTTCATTTACAGAGTCAACTGTTTGACATCGCAACGCCTTAGTAGAAACTTTGACTTGTTATATCATTTTGCAAACCTGCTATTTACGTTTCCAGCACTAACATTCTATTGGCGTGTACATCGAAACTCGGATGCGATGACATGGTTCAGTTTGTGCGATCGCCTGAAAGACAGATACCAAGATCAGCAGACTGACAGAGACATCAAAGACGCTTTACGTAGACAAAAGCAAGGTAGTAATGAATCATTTGACGAGTTTTTAGATGCGATGCTTAACATTGCGGATGCCTTAAGAGAACCTTCATCTGACTCCTAAATAACCACTGAAGTTAGATACAATTTACGATCCGATTTGAAGCATGAGCTTCTTCATGTGTCCCCTCCGAGTCTCGCCGCTTTACGAAGGGAATGACATAGGTATGAAGAGTTCATTAGGGGTTTCAGATCAAGACCAAAATTCCCCCCGAATCCCAGAAATGTTGTTAACATTGTACAGTATGAGGAAGAAATGATAGAAAATCCAGAGGATGAAGCGCCAGAAGAGATATATCTGCCGTTCGCACCCCCTATAAGGTTAAGTATTGGAACTGCGATAAGACAGGACATAGATACCAAGACTGTCTGAAAAGCCGACGCATTTTTTGTTATGGATGCGGAGCACCTAACACCTACCGACCTAGCTGTCAAAAATGCTCACCCTCCTCGGAAAACTTAACTCGGGATGTTCGTCTTCCCCAGTCGAATGTCCCCAACTAGATTCAGATCCAAAAGGGTTTTGTAAGCCAGTCGTATCATTCCCCAATAGTTTCTTAGATTTCACACCCTACAATATCGGAGTTCAAAATGAGCCAAAAGAAATTATCGAGCAATCCAAGGCCGATCACTACCGCACACGTTCAGCAGAGCGTATGCGATCTTATTACCAGAATCAAAATTTTCTAAAGAAGTTCACAATTTCAGCATTAATTCACAAAAACAATGAAATAAGACCCTTTTCGTACATTAAAATATTAGGAGAATCACAACTAGAACTTCTAGATAGCAGAGCTAACAAAAGTGTGATAGGAGGAGATTTAGCAAAGCACCTCTTTAGGCACAAAGGCCCATTAATAATATTAATATTAAGGACTGGTTAAAACCGACGATGGCCAAACACAAAACGTCACCGGAATATTTCCCACAAACGTTACATTTAACTCCATGCAGAAAGTTGTAGAGTTTTTAATCGTTCCATCGATTAACCAGAACGTTATATGTAGTATGGATTTCTGGAACACTTTTGGAATTTCGATTTTGCTTACAGGTAACATTAACACCTCTTTAGGCACAAAGGCTAATTAATAATATTAATATTAAGGACTGGTTAAAACCGACGATGGCCAAACACAAAACGTCACCGGAATATTTCCCACACACGTTACATTTAACTCCATGCAGAAAGTTGTAGAGTTTTTAATCGTTCCATCGATTAACCAGAACGTTATATGTAGTATGGATTTCTGGAACACTTTTGGAATTTCGATTTTGCTTACAGGTAACATTAACGAACTAAAAGCTGATAAATTAGAACATTTTGACAAAATAAACCTCAGTAATTCGGAAGCATCGAGATTGCAATCCATTATTTATCTTTTCCGGTCCTTTGAAAAAGATGGACTGGGAAAAACGCGATTAGTCGAACATTCAATCGATACGTCAAATGCCAAACCTATAAAGCAGAGATTTTATCCCTTGTCTCCGGCAAGAGAAGAATTATTATGCAATATGGATGACTTGTTAGTCTTGTCCTGCCGAGGTAGCGACTCAGCTACAAAAAGCGGGGTGACTATAAATGTATCCAAAAGCCAATTTTGCTTGAAAAAGGTCGATTATCTTGGATATATTGTTGGAGAAGGAACCCTACAAATCAATCCCGACAAGGTTTGAGGGGTAGCCGAGTTTCGTGTTCCGAAAACCCAACGACAACTTCGAAGGTTTTTAGGAATGACGGGCTGGTATCAGCGATTCATAGCGCAGTATTCCACAGTGATCTTTCACTTACAGAACTGTTAGGAAAGAAACCATTCGTGTGGAATGAGGATGCTGAGGCAGCATTTCGCGAAATCAAGTCTCGACTTTGCGGCCAAACCATATATAAATTAGAAGATCTAAATGGTAAGGAACTGGGAAACTTTTATATAAAAGCTGTTTGGAAAGCCTAAACGTTACACCCTTTTTCAGCTTTTATTTGGATGACATCTCTAATTAAAGCTTCCAGCGACACCCTTTTATTGAGAGGCAGCGAAAACCAAAACAAGTGGCGGCGGCAGCGACTAACAATTAAGTTATCTTTTACCGCTCCCCCCCCCCCCCTCCCTCGCCATCTGGCTGGCCACGGTTGTTGGTCCCTGAACGTTTGCCTTCATACTTCTTTTGGAAGGCTTGAAATAAATCGGGCGGAGGAACGTTTCTTTACTGGATCTGCCCCTAGGACTTCCACCAGCATCGGCGGAGCCCTAAATGGCTCTGCAGCATCCAGTTATTTTCATATATTCTATTATATTTTATATATATATTTTTTAGTTAAAAGCTAATTCCTACTTATATATTTTTTTCATGTGTCTCTGACGAGTTTGGCTTTTCATATAGCTAATAATTTTTCACCCGCCAACGACACCGTGAAGTCATCGGGCCCGTCGACGTCGAGGGACTCGGTAGTAAGTACGGCATAGCCGACATAAACATTTATAAGAAGCCAGCCCGCACAAAAGGGCACAGCATTTACGTTATTAATTTTAAATATCGAAGAATGATTCTGACTTTGTTTCGCTTATTATATATAATCTTTAACTTAATTTCGATGTATATCTGTATTCTGAAATTTATTGAATTATAACGCTATTGAAAACATGAATAATTAGATTTGATTCTTTAGGCACCTTAAGTGTTCAACACCTCAGAGCAGTTCGATAAAGGACATGGAGATTTTACCTCCTATTTCTATGGAAAGAAAGAAACATAAGTTTATGTCGTGATTTCATAAGTTTTTCGGGTTTCTTGTTTCCTTCCTATTACTCTGTCTACAAATAATTCAAGTAATGGGAATATACCAAGTGGTACAATAACCACGCCATTTTCCCTGAGCATTATCATGCCCTGATTCTTATCAGTGATGCTGTCCAAATGGCATTTAAATATTGGTTGTGGAATTTTTTTCATGGTTTTGAGTTTAGGAGCTCATTTGGAGAACAACCTCGAGGCAGCGAATCTGCACGGTTTAATGATGGTTCACTTATCCAAGACAATACGGATAAGCGGTTATGCTGGCATAACATTAGGCGTACAGTTGCACAGAATCTTTTGCGTACTGGCAGATTATTACCAAGCCGAAGACAGCTGCTCTGATAATGGCTCTTTACACCTTAAACTCGGGCAGATAAAAGCTTTAATCCCCGTTGGCTTCTTTTTCATAATTAGTTGTTGACGAACAAAACAAATATTAGCAAATGGCATTTATACGAACAGGTTAAAATAAGAAAATGTTAATATTTTTAATGCTATTAAAATATGAATGTTTCTTTTTCAAAATTGTACTTTATACAATAGATCGCGGAAGACAAATTGGTGGTTACATAATTTAAAATCTTTAGGATTGTAATTTATTTGAAACATGTTGCATTCAAGTAATGATTTTTAAGTTGAATTCCAAATTAAGACATATTTCTTAAACTTTGTAATACTATTTTTAGTACAACATTCATTATTTATTATGAATGTGTATCGTATTAAAGCACACAAAAAAAAAAACAAAATCACTACTACTACAAAAACTAAAGAGTTCTTAAATGTTTTATTCTGTATTGTGGCCGTAGGTATTTTACTAGGTGGTGTAGGCCTTAAGTTCAGAGGTCTTTTAGGAATACGCCAGTCTGAAGTCAAGGAAATATCTGAACACGAACGAAATTCTTCTTGTGGGCCACATCCAATGGCTTCATTACCATCGCTACATATGCCCCAATTATTTCCCGCAACATACCGCCATTGAAGAACACATTGGTCACATGTAAGTTCTGAAACATAAATATGGAAACATAAATTGGATTTATGTAAAAAAAATGTTACCAGGTAATCGTGCCTGAATTTCATATATTCGACTGCCGTTTCGTGGGTAAAAGCGAATATCTAGGTCTGAAGAAATTGGTTGAGAAGGAAAGCCATCAATTATTCGCAATAAATTTTGATCAAAGCATGACTGTTTTGCGATTCGATTTGGACAAAGACGAAACTCAAAATATCTGGAAATTAAATTTATTTTTGAATTGTTAGCAGCTTTGTAAAGATATTCGATTTACCCCATATGACTTGCAGTCAACTCTACACGAATTGTCATATTGGATCCAGGCTCATAACTCCGCACAATTAAGCCTTGTCCCCATTGGCCTCCAAATTCATGGGGTCGCGGTTCCGGAATATCCCAAGCGTCTCCGCATTCTCCACATTTACCTCCATTTCTTTTCCACTGTCGGGTAAAGCCCCCACAGTATAGTTCATGATCATTATAGTCCGGTGGAGTCTTAAATCCAAAGCGCCACGCTGACGCTCTACCTGGCGGGTCAATCAGTCTCCCGTGACCATTGCAGGTCATAAAACAAAATGAAAAAAATAAAAGGCAAGTGCTCCACATTGTCACCAACTCGTTTTTAGTAGATGCCATTATTATTCATTGACTAATGTAAATATAAATAATTATAATCTATTAAGATGAAATTTTATTTTTATTCTACTATCATATAAAATCTAAAAATTTTTCTAAAACTAAAAAGCAAAAAGAAACGCTATGGTCAAGAGCCACAACTATACCCGTTACTGTGTTATTCAATTTCAAAATAAATATTTTTGTAGTTGAAATTGACCCAGCGCACCCTTTTGTCACAAAGAAACATTTTCATATCCATTACTTGTAGAGTGGGAGGGTATATTAGATTCGTTGAAAAGTATGTAAAAGGTAGAAGAAAGCTTTTCCGATCCTATAAAGGTTACGCCTACAAGACACAAAAAACTAAAATCCCTGAAATCTCAAGAATTATGAGAACTAGAGAGTTGAAAAGTTGCCAGTGCATCTTATGGTGGTACCATTATTTGACCACACCCAGCTAGGCACGCTCACCTAATTCTTACAAAACCCGAAACTCCATAAATGCAGGAAATGCGGAAACTATAAGTTCTAGAAAGTTGTACTGAAGAACGCGTATTTAAGAGGTGGCACTGCACACATCAACGGATACCCACACTCGCATAACTAGCGAATTTTGGACCTGCGGCAGGTTGCCTTCACTATCGGGTTGCACTCAGGCAAGATCATACATTTGGCGACCGTGACAGGACACCTGCAGTCTTGGATTGAACTGAAATTGGAGGATCACGAGGATCCGTCGACAGCAGAACCTCTGCAGATTGGACATTAATTGGATGAACATAACCTCACATCGGGTAGCTACACAGTTGTAGAAACAGCCCAACCACAAAAAGTCATTATAAACCAGAATTCTTTGAAAAATAAAAGGCCAAACCGCCAGTAGAGAAACAACTGGTGTGCCTCAGGCGCAAGCGCGCCGTGCTGGAACACAATTTTAAGATCAGCAAAGAACGAGCTTTGGCTGCAACTGTCATCGATGCCAGCACTGCGGAGTGCAGATTGCAAATGTTAGAATCCCACTAAAGGCTATCTAGGCTAGTTCCGAAAATGAAGAAGATTATATTGTAAGCAAGGTGGCTGTAATGAAAAGGATTCTCTCTCAACTGTGGGCAGCGCAGCTACGAGACGTAGGCTTACTTAGAACCCAAGCAAAATGTATAACTCAGAAACAACTGGAAAGGAAAGGACCTGGATCTGGACCTGGAATCAGGATGCAACAACGGCAACCACAATGAAATAGCAATAACAGCAACCACAACAATAACGGCAACAACAACGGCAACAACAACAAAAAATGGCAACAACAATCAAATAGCAGCAACAGCAATAAAGGCAACCACAACAATAACGGCGACCTCGGAAACCACAGCAACAACGGCAGAAACAAAGAAGAAACGCAGTGAGTATAGTGTGATGTGTGCTAAGCGTAGTGATGTAGTGAAGCGGTTCAAAGCCAGAAAAGCTGAATTACTGAAGCTGCTGAACAGCGGCAATGCAATAAGTTGGAACGACTCGGTAAAAATACATGCCGAAGTCGAACACATAAAAAATTTGCTAACAGTACGAAAAAAACAAATCACAGCCGCACACACATCCACCTACCCTGTAATAAAAAACATCTTGCCTCCACCACAGAAAATTATACCAAAATTGAAGAAGACATGCCCGGATGACTGCGAGGGACCACTGTGTTCACCCCATTGCGAGTGCAGCCAGCACCGGTGCTCCCACCAAAAAAAAAGTAACAACCTTTGCAGCCATCACCGGTGCCCCACCGTAGAGGTATAGCCTGTGCAGCCAGCACCATTGCCGTCTTACGCACCAAGTGGGACCAAGAATCAGAGAACCGACAGCGCTTCCAAGAGCGCATATTTTTTTCCATTGCACTGCGTTGTAAAAATTTTTTTGATTGCACTGCGATGTATATTTTTATACCCGTTACTCGTCGAGTAAAAGGGTATACTAGATTCGTTGAAAAGTATGTAACAGATAGAAGGAAGCGTTTGCGACCCTATAAAGTATATATATTCTTAATCAGGATCAATAGCGAAGTCGATTGAGCCATGTCCGTCCGTCCGTCCGTCCGTCCGTCCGTATGAACGCTGAGATCTCAGGAACTATAGCAGATACAAAGTTAAGATTAAGCATGAAGATTCTTGAGGTCCCGGGACAGCGCAAGTTTATTACAGCATCCTGCCACGCCCACTCTAACGCCCACAAATCGCCAAAAACTAAAATTGCTGAAATCTCAGGAACTATTGCAGTTAGAAAGTTGAAATTCAAAAAGTATAATCTTTAAATGGCAGCGCATCTTATAGTGGATCTCGACTATAGCGTTTCCTCTTGTTTCATTTATTTTATAAAAATTTTATAAAAAACAAGAGGAAACGCTATAGTCGAGTGCCGCGACTATAAGATACCCGTTACTATTTTACAAAATTTTAATATATTATTTTGCTAGTGGAAATTCACGAGGCGCCACCTATTGTCAGAGGGAGTATGTTGAGTATGCTTATAGTGACGTCACTGCCCATGTGAGGCCTTATAACCTTAATTTCTTCATAAATAGCGAAATAAATGTCCGATTTGAAAAATCTTTGGTAAATCTATAGATGTTAACAGAAATAAGTTATACAAGGTCAAACGAAGGCATTCATAATAATATTATAGACGCCACAGTTTTGCGCGGTTTGTGGGCGTTAGAGTGGGCGTGTCAAGATGCAACTCCGTGGAAAGTTGCAGAGGGATCTCTTTAATACTAGTTTCTAAGCAAACTTTTATAGCTCATATAGTTTTTAAGATTTGTGCATTTTTGTTTTTTAACAAAAGAAGATTTTATAGTACCACTATAAGATGCGCTGCCATTTAAAGATTATACTTTTTGAATTTCAACTTTCTAACTGCAATAGTTCCTGAGATTTCAGCAATTTTAGTTTTTGGCGATTTGTGGGCGTTAGAGTGGGCGTGGCAGGATGCTGTAATAAACTTGCGCTGTCCCGGGACCTCAAGAATCTTCATGCTTAATCTTAACTTTGTATCTGCTATAGTTCCTGAGATCTCAGCGTTCATACGGACGGACGGACGGACGGACGGACGGACGGACGGACGGACGGACGGACGGACGGACGGACGGACGGACGGACGGACGGACGGACAGACGGACATGGCTCAATCGACTTCGCTATTGATCCTGATCAAGAATATATATACTTTATAGGGTCGCAAACGCTTCCTTCTATCTGTTACATACTTTTCAACGAATCTAGTATACCCTTTTACTCGACGAGTAACGGGTATAAAAACTTTTGTAAAAATTGAGCAACGTTAAAGTTACTTTAGCCTGAAAACCATAAATAAAACTAGGCAGGTTATTATGTAAAAATACTATTTCTTTCCTTATGAGCCAAAATAGATGGCAAATTAACAGGAAAATTAAATACACTTTTAACGAAAACGTATATAGACATACTTTAGGAAAAAAAACCCAAAATGGGGGTAGTAGATGTAAAAGAAGTGGACTCCACTGCTAACGTAATTAATAAAATAGAATCTAAAAATATCGATACAGATTTAACAAACATCTTAACATCTCATTGTTTTCATTATGAGCGCATTCATTCTTTATAAAGCCTATATGTACCACAATAAGTGCATATCAAAAAGGGCCATAAACAGAAGCCAGGTTAACGATCTGGTTAAGATATAAATTAAAAAAATTAAAGCGCAAACAATTATCATAAAAAGAAGTTTTAAAAAAAATTAATACAGATATGTACATGCACACAGTGGCATATTGCAAAGAAAAATAGACATTATTGAAAAAAAAAAAAATTTTTTTAAATGAGAAAACTTTATTTAAAGAAAGAATATGTTATGAAAATGTTTACACGAAAGGCAGTTATACACAGAAGATAGATAGACAGATAGAAGGATACTGCAATTAGTTTCAGTAATCATTTATGATATACAACATTATTTTTATATAGACGAACACCCAATACTAAGTATAGAAATAGTAATGACGGCTTTTTGGGAAATAATTCATCTCCACAATGGAATGGAATGAATTTTATAAGCAAATAAATAACATAATAGTTGACTTTGATAAATCATATAAGTCACTTACACAAAAAAAAACAAGCCAATTCAAAAAATACCATTAAAAAACATGTGGAAATACTAGTCAATTGCTTTAATGAAGCACAAATACTAATACATGGCCAGAGGGTAAAATTAAATCGAGATCATTGGTCCCAAGTATCAAAATTCTTGATCAGACTGCGATCTAATTTAATATCAATTCAAAAAAGTTCGGTTTAGGCATAACAATGCCGACTATACTTAACACTTCCATAACTGGCGATGAACCGGAATCAACAAAACAAATTGGAATTTAATAAAAACAAAGCTAAAAGGTGTAGCCAGAAATCTAATCGGAAGTGAAACAACAAGAACTGAAGTCATTTCTAGATTAAAAAGCAACGTCACAGGCGAGACTGTAGAAGCATTGTCAATCAATATACACAGGAGGGTGAGCAGATGACAAAATCTTTAGAAGGTGCTTATATAACAGATGGCTTACCCCTAAAGGTAGCCAGAAGTTATTCCACACAGCATGCAATAAAAGCAATAACTAAAAATTTTACAATCGATAAGGATAAACTTATCATCCAAGCTGGTACCTTCAATACTATGAATGTGTGATAATGCCATATCAAAATTTGTAAACAGTTGCACAGGGTTGCCTCTCACAACAAAACTCGGTCCTTAACTACAATAACTTTACACAGCGCGGCGGAAGTTAATTTCCGTGGTCGTAATAACAATTAAAGCTACTAGAACAACAATACCCATAACAATGGTCGCGGCACTTACATAGGAATCTCAAGGGGCCGTGGCAACTCGAACAGAGGATACCATAACAACAATATAAATAATGTAAGAGCAGCCAATAAAACTTCGGAAAACTCAACAAATTGAGTATGGAATTTATATTGCAAGTACCATAGCTACAACACAACATGCCTTCAACAAACGAAGATAAAGGGGTTAGTACGAAGTAGTCGAGGGAAACAAAGAAAATAGAGAAAAGTCTATGTTAGCACAATTGGCAAAATATTTCCCCCCATAATTCAAATCGCAACTCTCAAACGAATGTAAAAAATACAATGACATATTCGGATTAGAATCCGAACTAATTAGCATAAATAATTTCCACAAACAAAAACTGAGATTAAAAGATGATGAACCCATATACATACAAAATTATAGAAGCCCACATAGTCAGGTAAACGAAATTCAAAAGCAAGTCGGAAAATTAATCACCGACGGGATTGTAGAACCCTCTGTATCTGAATACAATAGCCCATTATTACTTGTCCCTAAAAAATCACCTCCAGGTTCCGAAGAAAAGAAGTGCCGATTAGTGATTGACTACCGTCAGATTAATAAAAAATTACTGTCCGATAACTTTCCACTCCCTAGAATTGATGATATTTTAGATCAACTGATCGAACAAAATACTTTTCATGTATTGATTTAATGTCAGGATTTCCCCAAATAGAACTTGAAAAAAGCTCAACGCTACACGCGATTACCTTTTGGTTTAAAAATAGCGCCAAATTCATTTCAGAGAATGATGACTATTGCATTCTTGGGACTTGAACCTTCACAAGCATTACTTTATATGGATGACTTAAAAGTTATAGGTTGTTCCGAAAAACTTATGCTTAAAAACTGAACAGAAGATTTTGAGAAATGTAGGGAATACAACCTAAAGTTACATCCACAAAAATTTTCTTTCTTTATGCATGAAGTGACATTTCTAGGTCAGAAGTGCACAGATAAAGCAATACTTCCAGACGACAAGAAATATGACGTCATACTAAATTATCCATCCCCGCACGATGCAGACAGCAAAAGACGTTTTGTAGCATTCTGCAATTACTACAGACTATTCAAAAAAAATTCGTCGACTATTCACGGCACATAACTCGATTATGTAAAAAGAATGTTCCTTTTGAATGGGCAGCTGAATGCCGAAACGCATTCGAATACTTAAAAACAAAACTTATGGAACCTACCTTGCTACAATAACCCATTGCATAGGCATCAAGAGCCTTTACCAAGGGAGAAAGTAATAAGTATACTACCGAGCAGGAACTAGCTGCAATACACTGGGCAATATTATATTTTCGGCCATACATTTATGGCAGACATTTCACTATAAAAACAGATCACAGACCTTTAACTTACTTGTTCTTAATGACTAACCCAAGTTCCAAACTGACACGTATAAGGCTAGAATTAGAAGAATACATCTTCACAGTTGAATATTTAAAGGGAAAAGACAATTACGTAGGCGATGAGTTATCAAGAATAACCATCAAAGAACTACAAAAGATAACCGAAAATATAAATAAAGTCACTACAAGATACCAAAGTAGAAAAAAATCCTGCACAGGAGAAAAAGAAATAGGCTTCAAAGCCTAACGTATACGGAGTCATAAACAATGACGAAGTACGTAAAGTAGTGACTTTGCACGTAAAAAATTTGCTATGTCTATTTAGACATGGAAAAAAATTACAGCAAGAAATGATGTTAGCGATTTATATACCAATGAAGTCCTCGACTTAGGTCAGTTTTTCCAAAGGTATACATAAAATCAGACAACTCAATGTGGCACCTCTGCAAAATATCTTTGATCATGTTTCAATAAATAATTTCAAGAAAATGGGCAATAAAACATTAAAATCATTGAGGGTAGCGCTACTCAACCCAATGACCCTAATAAATTCTGAAAAAGAAAAATAAGCTATCATGTCTACATACCATGATGAACCAACTCATGGAGGTCACACTGGCTTTACCAAAACCTTGGCCGAGGTCAAAGGACATTATTTTTAGAAAGGTATGACTCGAGATATTACCAATTACATACTAAAATGTCAGAAATGCCAAAAAGCTAAAATAACTAAGCACCAGACAGTAGGAACAATAGAAAGAAGTCATAGAACTTTTAATGAACACATACGAACTTATAAATCGATTGATAAAACTGATTGGGACGTATGGCTTTAATGCTGTGTCTTTTGTTTCAACACGACCGCATTTGGTAAAACAAATAATTTACCAAAACAATTTAGTAGAATAGAAAATATAGAACCCATATATAATAAAGATGACTATGCTAAGGAAAGTAAATATAGATTAGAAGTAGCATAGAAAAGAGCTAGAATAATGATAAAGAAAAATAAGCAAAATAATTAGATAATTTATGATCAGAAAATAAACGACATAGAAATATCAGTAGGTGATCAAGTCCTTTTAAGTAATGAAACAGGTCATAAGTTAGATTTCAATACACAGGTCCGTATAAAGTAACGGAAATAGGAGGAAGAAATAACATTATAATAACGAATAATAAGAACAAAACACAAACAGTTCATAAGAATAGTTTAAAAACGTATATTTCATAACTGCGTTTAGCATGGCCATGCTTAGATATACTTTTTCCTTAAATAAGAACATTATTCCAAATTCCATTCTCTTAGCAACAAAAAAAAAAAAAAAATTAAAATTTAAAAAAATGAGAAAAAAAATTAATAATTAAATTATACTAATAAAATAACTTCATAATATTACGTTATTTTTCAAAAGGTGGGAGATGTAACGTACTCATATATTGAATATGTACTGTACCAAGAGTACTTAAAACAAACGCACTGTAACACTTTGTTGCAGTGTTTACATAAACAAAGGCCATATAGCAGCTAAAGAGAGCATAATTAAATATATATAATATAATACATATAAGATTTACATAGCCGTCTCTCTGCCGTCCAACTATGGGCAGCGCAGCTACGAGACCTAGGCTTTCTTAGAACCTAAGGAAAATGTAAAAATCAGAAACAGCTGGTCGTTGGAAGCGGCACTAAGGCTGCTCCAAGAATACCAATAAATATTTAAAACTTAAAATCCAATGTGTCTTCATTATACTCCTATCGGATTCGTGGAAAGGTTCCATATATAACTTATATGGCCGTATTCATCTGCTTTGCGACAAAGGCAGTTCACGTTGAACTTTTATCAGACCTCTCCACTAATACCTTTGTTTTATATTTAAATCGCTTGGTGCGACAACGCAACTAATTTTGATGGTGCTCATTCCCAACTCGACGAATTCAGGAAGCAGCTCTTCAGTCAGCAGGCGCTGCAAGACCTACAAACGTTTACCGCTTCAACAGGCGTATCGTTTCAGTTCATCCCTCCCAGTGCGCTGCACTTCGGCGGGCTCTGGGAAGCGGCGATGAAATCAATCAAACATTTGCTAGTGAAAAACCTTGGCAAATCTGGTCTTACATACGAGGAGCTGCAAACTGTTGCCATTGAGGTCGAAGCAGTCCTTAATTCAAGACTAATAGCGCCGATATCCGAGGATCCGAATGACGGAGATGCTCTAACCCTATAGCATTTTTTATTAGGTTCGTCTCTAAATGCGCTTTCGGAACCATATCTGCAGGATCGAAATCCCAACAGTCTGATAGTTGACTCCGCAAGCCCACATCACGCCTGGACAGCTAGTGATCATCCATGATGACAACACTCCACCTCAGCAGTGGCTTCTCGGTCGAATCTTAAACACTTGTTCTGGATCTGTCGGAAAAGTCAGAGTTGTCGACATAAAGACGATGAAAGGAGTTTCTCGCCGACCCATATGCAAAATTGCGCCGCTCCCACTTTAAGCAATCTGTTGCAAGAACCAAAGCCCTTCCAACTGGGGAGGATGTTGGAGCACGACATTTAATTTATATTGTTAAAGAGCTTGCACGCTCGTCACATATATGAAACTTTGTACTCAGCAACGAAATCAACATTCTGTTTCATTGCACTTTTTGGACTCTAGTCTGCACACGGAACCACCAGCTCTTTTAAAAATAGGTACTGTTTTAGTTTTCCAAAAGGAAAACGAGAAAAAACCTTAAATTTGTTAACCAATGTTTGAGTAATAATTTGAATATGTATATATTGTGAATCAATGTTTCGAATTTTAAAATGTACCACTCTTTTAAGATGGGTGTGGCATGATGATAAAACAACCTGAGCTGCTCACTGATAGTTATTAAACACGTTTTTTCTGAAAATGGTGGCGGTAATAAAATAGTTTTCTGCGAACAATTAATTAATTTATTAACTTGGTTAACACAGTAAGGGTTACCTTATAGCTATGGCACTCGACTGTAAAGTTTTTTTTTATTGTTTTACGCGAAACTCGGGGAGTAAGAAAGGATGTAACAGTTTAGAGAATAACTATTAAAGATACAACGAATTAGGCATGTAGATTCTTGAGGACCCTTCGCAGCGCAAGTTTATTTCAGCATCCTGCCACGCTCACTTTAACACCAAAAAAAAGAGACGCTATAGTCGAGTTCCGCGACTATAAGATATCCGTTACTGTTCTATACAATATTAAAATAAGAAAAAGCGTGCGTGATTGTGATGTTACTTTCCATGTGGGGCTTATAACATAAATTTCTTCATATAGCGAAAAAATGTTCGATAGATACTGACAAAAAAGTGTTATACAAGGTAAAAACATTCATTATAATATTACAGACGCCACAGATTTGCGCCGTTTAAGAAAGATTTCAAAAATATCTCTTATAGTTCCTAAGTTCTCAGCTTTCATTAGGACAGACGGACAGAGGAACAGACGGACGGACGGACAGACGGACATATAAAATCGCTGAAATCTGTACCAATGCGTATTATCTGGTATTTTCATTCGTCCACGGCCACTTAAGGCTCAAAAATGAAAACGATGAATACAAAAATGCGAAAATCTCGGGATCTATAAAAGCTAGAAACTTTGGCTTAGGACATATGCTAGAGGTTAGGTGATGCATAGTCGCCGGTATCTTATAGTCTCGGCACTCGACTTTAGCGTTTCTTGTTGATTAATATTACATTTGTTGAGCTTGACAAAATCAACAGCAAAGAAGACAGCATAAAAACGAAAACGGTTTCAGTAGTAAATTTTTGATTTTGAATACTTATACCTTGACTGCGTCCTCAGATTTTTTCAGGAGCACAAGCAAAGAAATTGTTATACCCGTTATTCGTAGAGTAGATTCGATGAAAAGTCTATAAAGTATATTTATTCTTCATCAGGATCAATAGCGAAGTCGATTGAGCCATGTCCGTCTGTCCGTCCATCCGTCCGTCCGTCCGTCCATCCATATGAACGCTGAGATCTCAAGAACTATAGCAGATACAAAGTTGAGATTAAGCATGCAGATTCTTGAGGTCCCGGGACAGCGCAAATTGCGAAAAAATAAAATCGCTGAAATCTCGGGAACTATTAGAGCTAGAAAGTTGAAATTCAGATAGTATAATCTTTAGATGCCAGCGCATTTTTTAGTGGTACTTTTATCTGGCCACACCCACCCATACGCCCAACAAGCTCAAAAGACGGTTTTCGCATTTTCAAGAAAAGCTGATATCTCGGTAACTATAAGTGATAGAGTGTTTGGATTTAGCATGTAGGTTTTTATGGTGCTCCCAATACGAGCGGTTTTTTTGCGATCAAGCCACGCCTACTCTAACGCCCACAAAACCCGAAAAACCAAAAATACAAAAAGCTCGGAACAATATAAGAGCTACAAAGTTGTGCTTAAGAACACGTATTGAAGAGATGCCACTGCAACTTGCCACGAGGTTTCATCAGACCCCGCGGAAAACTGTGGCGTCTATAATAATATTATGAATGCCTTCGTTTGACCTTGTATATCTTATTTCTTTTAATATCTATCGATTCGCCGAAGATTTTTCAAATCGGAACATTATTTAGCCATTTTTAAAGAAATTTAGGTTTAAGGCCTCAAATGGGTAGTCACGTTACTATCAGTTACTCGACATGCTTTCTCCGATAATATGTGGCGCTTGTGTAATTTCCACAAGCAAAATGAATATTTTAAAATTGTGTAAAACAGTAACGGGTATCTTGTAGTCGCGGTACTCGACTATAGCGTTTCCTCTTTTTCATTTTAAAATGTTGAACGCAGTGAACAATGCGGCACACAGTTTTGTATTCTTTTATTTTTCGGCTAAATGATCAACCGGCTTGATGTAACATGTGCCGATAAAAGGCCTTTCTAGATAATCGAACAAACGCTATCAACTTGGGTTGTTAAAAATGTCGTATCGATGAGAATTTTATTTTGAAACGAGGACGGAAGCTAACTTCGGCAAGCCGAAGTTTTAATACCCTTGCAGATTTCACAATTGAAAATTTGACTAAAATAGCAACAGGAATTAAAATACAGTTTTCACTATAATTTCCTATGGGAGCTATAGGATATAGACAGTTTTGAATCAGACGGACAGACGGACATTGCTATATCATCTCCTTCACTGCGTAAAAAACTTTTACCAAAATTATAATACCCTCTGCAAGGGTATAATCAGATCGCAAGCGCTAGACAGACCTTAGCGTCGTAAGCGATTGTGGGCGTTGAATCAAAGGAAACTAAATCTAAAACCCTCTAGCGACTTATAGCGAATGTGGGCGTTAGAGTGGGCGCTAGAGTTGTCGTTAGAGTGCGCGTGGCTCGAACGCATAACAAACTTGCGCTGAATAGAAAGCAAAGGAATAAAACTAAAGCCCCAACCCTCTGGCTCTTAAGGCTTACGAGATCACAGCGTTTTTAAAAAAAAGTTAAATTATAATGGTCAAAAATTAGAAAATTCTTTCAGGTCTTAAATGCATGGCCCATACACAGCACTTTTAAGAGAATCGAGGAGGAGAGCACTAGCACCATGAAAAAAAGTTCATGGTCCAAAAGTATGAGAATCGAGGAGGACAGCGCTGTACTATCACAAAATAAGATCGCAAGAGCTTGACGAACTTTAGCGTGGTAAGCGACTATGGGCGTTGAGTGGGCGTGGCACATACGCACAAGAAACTGGCGCTGAATGCAAAAGAAACTAAACCTAAAACCGCAACCCTCTAGCTCTTATAGCTAATGTGGGCGTTAGAGTGGGCGCTAGAGTGGTCGTTAGAGTTCGTGTGGCACAATGTTTAATTATATAGAAGAATACCATTTTATTTACCATCAACATTAATGCGACATCAGTCTCTGACTTACAATACGAGTGTACGGTTTTCTTGCATGCGTTGATCTCGTTATCTTTCGTTATTACAATCAGCACATCGTGCTATCTAAATAAAGAGCTAAAAGTTTTGTCAATTGAAAGTGCATATTATCATAAACATAAAACGTCAAAAGACAATTACTGGCGATGCTGTAGCATCAGCCGCTATTAACAAAATGCCACGTCAAAGAAAAAATATTACTGTGAACAAAGCTCTTCGTGACGAGTTCACAAATTACTAACGTCCGCTTCAAACTATTGAGGACAACAACAACATTGATGACGTCGAAGAGGAACCTGAAGTCGTCCCAAAAGAGGCTACTAAAATGCCACCTATTACTGTCCTTAAACAGACTGCCAAGTTCCTACATGATGTTCTCATCCGCATTAAAATATGTGACTACTATATCAAAACCATATCTATTGGTATCAAAATATTTACCACAAGTGAAGAAAACTACAATAAAATTTGCACTCAGCTGCGTGATCTCAAATTCGAATTCAATTCGTACGATTGCAAAAAGACCAAACCTTACAAGGCGGTACTTTCTGGTCTTGACAAACTACCCAATGCTGACGTCAAAACTTTGCTTAATAACATGGGCCTGAAATGCATTGAGGTTGAAACAATTGAAAAAACAACAAAAAATGACAATAAGCTATTGCTCTATGTAGTCTATTTCGCAAATAAAAGCATCACTCTGCACCAGCTACGCAAAGACCATATATATAAACAATACCAAAGTACGATGGGAGTACAAATCAAAACCAAGCAGCAAACTGACACTACAAACTGACGCTACAATTTCCAGCTTTATGGACATGGATCCATGCATTGCGCTGTAAAGACCTCTTGCGCCCACTGTGCCGGCCCACACAAGACCATTGAGTGCCCTGACAGCACCAAACTAAAATGCGCAAACTGCAAAGGGAATCACCCATCCTCTGACCCTCAGTGCCCTTGCCGACTTTCTTATCAGTCGCTTCTCCAACGACGATTGTCCAGCGGTAATCGTTTCATCAAACCGAGGTACGAGAACCAAACAGCTCGTGTAGCAAATCGAAATATGCTCGTATCAGCCGTACCAAGACAGCACTCAACTCCGATTCGGCCGCCAAATCTTCCTCAAGTTTCATACCAGAGCTACAGAAATGCAGTCGTAAACAACGACTCAAATCCACCGAGTTCTCCCGACCTTTTTACCATCGACGAAATCACAGCTCTTACGACTGAGCTCATAAATAAATTGAGTGCTTGTACCTCAAAAAGTGAGCAGTTCAATATGATAACTCAACTTGCTATCAAATATGTGTACTCCAATAAGTAAATCACTCACTCATATTAATATCATGGCATGGAACGCTCGTGCCGTCAGTAGTAAACGTCTTGAGTTAGTTAACTTCCTCACTAAAAACCAAATCCATGTTTGTCTTGTTAGCGAAACATGGCTAACGGATAAAATTAAACTGTCTATACCAAATTATAAAGTTTATCGAAATGATCGTGGTACCACAAAAGGTGGAGGTGTTGCGATTATAGTAGAGAACAGTATTCAGCATGAACAAATCAAAAGTATAAAGACCCATCTTATAGAAAACATTGCTATAAAGATAAACATTGACTCCAATAATTCTCTCAAAATATATTCAGCCTATTTTCCTGGTGCTTCAGATAAATGCTTAAACAATCCATGCAACTTTCTTTTAACAAATAAACACATAAAAACAATGTTTAGGGCCGACCTAGTAAAATTTTCACAAATTGATGGCCATTACATATTAGGTGGTGACTTGAACTGCAGAAATCGATTATGAAATTGTGCCAGAGCTAACTCTTTTGGAAATTGCCTTCATGAGCTTTTGTCGCTTTTATACTCCAAAGATCCAACCTATATACCAGCTAACTTTAGTAGCAAGCCTTCAACTCTTGACATTTTCCTTACAAATTCACCGATAAATCATACTGATCTCTCATCGGACCATTTACCAGTACTTTGTAAGTTTACTAAAGGAGTTCATTGCAAAAATGTTACACTCTTGCAATACTCCAAAGCAAACTGGAAAAAATGTAAGCATATCCTCAATGTTGCTACCTTAGCCAATCTCGAAGCTCTTTCGGATTTTGAAGCGAAGCAAGAAGTAATAGATGTAATGGTCAATACTCTTCAAGCTGACATACATAATGCAATAAAGCAGTGTGTACCCGAAGCGCCTGTTAGGCCCATAGTTTTGAAAATTCCACGGTGGATAAAAAATATAATCAGTGATAGAAACACAAATCAAAGAAAATGGACTAGAACCAGACAACCAATCTTTGAGGCTAGGGTAAACTATTTGAACCACATGATTAGCCAGAAACTATTTGAGCTTAACAATGAAAAATGGAATCTTAAACTGTCTAAATTGGACAAGAATTCCAGACTATTTTGGAAGCTTACTAAAATTATTAAGAAAAAAAACAGTTTATCCCAAGTTTCTTTCACAATAATATAGTGTTTACCACAAGAGCAGAAAAAGTAGATATCTTAGCAGAAGTTTTTGAATCAAAACATCACATTACTGACAGTTTCTCAGACTATAATACCTCAACTGAAGCCCAAAACACCTTAAGCGAATTTAACAATTTGAATGACCTAACATTCACACCTAAAATCACTCCTAAGGATATTGACGTCATAATAAAGTCACTAAAAAATAACAAATCACCTGACATTGATAAAATTCCAAACATTTGTCTAAAAAATTTACCAAAAAATGCGATAGACTTTCTTGCTCTAATCATGAATAAATGTCTTCAAATTGGTTATTTCCCCAAAAATTGGAAAATTGCAAGAATTATTCCAATTCCTAAGCCAGGGAAGCCCCCGGATTGTCCAAACAATTACCGTCCGATAAGTTTGCTATGTGGTTTTTCAAAAATTTTTGAAAGATTAATTAAATCTAGGCTTAATCTGCATGTGGAAGATAATAACATTTTACCCCCAGTCCAATATGGCTTTCGTGCTTTTCTGAACTGTTATCACCCACTTTATCAAATAACTAACTATATAAAGGAAAGTTTTGCACGAAAAGAGTCAGTTGGCATCGTAACGCTTGACATAGAAGCTGCTTTTGATACTGTTTGGCACCATGGTCTAATCTATAAGCTTATCACGTGTAACAGCCCAATATATTTAACAAAGATCATCCAAAGTTTTCTCTCAGATAGGTACTTTTACGTCAGTCTTGATGGTACCAATTCGAATAAAAAACTAATCAAAGCAGGTGTCCCACAGGGCTCTGTGCTCGGACCAGTTATTTATAACATTTACACCTATGACATCCCCCTATTTCAAAGATGTCATACACTTGTATTTGCGGACGACACAGCCCTGTTTAGCTCTGGCACTACTTATAATTCGATAGAAAACGAGCTCCAAATATCCTTAGATGCAATATCTTCATATTTTTATAAATTGAAAATTAAAATAAATGCCTCAAAAACGAAATCAATTTTCTTCACCAAAAAACGGAAACTGTGTTTTCTGCCAAATAGTGAACTTAAACTAAATAACACTGACATTAAATGGGAAAACTCCATAAAGTATCTTGGCATTAATTTTGACAAAAAACTTATTTTCAATGGTCACATAAGTCATACCATTGACAAAATAAATAGGACCTTCCGAATATTTTACGCTTTTATAAATCGCAGATCAAATCTGTCAAATCACAATAAGCTGACAATATATAAACAAATATTTTTACCCGTAATGATTTATGGATTTGAAATCTGGGGCTGTAGTGCCAAGACCCATATAAATAATTTACAACTTGCTCAAAATAAAATCTTAAAAATGATTAATAATTTACCTTTTTAGAATATTATTATTATATTTTTTTACCTTTATAGAATATTATAGTTGTAAAGATAGTTAAAAAGTCTAAACTCTAAGTAAAAAATTTGTTAGCTTTAAACAAAATTGAAAATGATATTGAAAAATAAAGCAAAATTATTGAATTGAATTGAAATTAATGAGACATAATAATTACATAAAAACAAATACATATTATATAACAAAAAATAAATAAAATGTTATGTAATTATATAAAAAAAAATTAAACTTTGTGTAATAATATATACAACTAAAAAAATACGATTCATGTCAATAGATTCTACACTGTGCGAAATATCTTGAATTTTGCAAGTTATATCCGATTGTTCCTATGGGAGCTATAAGATATAGACGTCCGATAGGGTAGATTTTTAAACTTGATCTGCGTACACATGTTTTAGGATGACTGTGAAAGTTTTAAGTCGCTAGCTTTTAAGCTGAGCTCGCAAGCGGTATTGAAACAGACGGAAGGACGGAAAAACAAACTTCTAAACAAAATTATAATACCCTCTGCAAGGGTATAAAAATTATCATTATGATATTTAACAAGAAGAGATGCTTTAGTCGAGTGCCTCGACTATAAGATACCCGTTACTGTTAGACACAATTTTAAAATATTCATTTTACTAGTGGATATGGAAAAACGACACCTTTTTTGTGATTTTTGCATTTTTGGTTTTTCGGGTTTTGTGGGCGTTAGAGTGGGCGTCACTTGATCGGAAAAATATAATTCGCATTGGGATCATCATAAAAACATACATGATTAATCCGAACTTTCTATCTCTTACAGTTACCGAGATATCAGCTTTTCTAGAAAATCCGAAAACCGTCTTCTGAGCCTTGTGGGCGTATGTGTGGGTGTGGCCGGATAGTAGTACCACTATAAGATGCGCTGACATCTAAAAATTATACTTTCTGAATAACAACTTTCTAGCTCTAATAGTTCCTGAGATTTCAACAATTTTAGTTTTTTTGCGATTTGTGGGCGTTAGATTGGGCGTGGCAGGATGCTGTAATAAACTTGCGCTGCGTAGGGAGCTCAAGAATCTTCATGGTTAATCAGGCGGACAGACAGACGGACATGCCTCATTCGTCTTCGCTATTCATCCTGATCAAGAATATATATACTTTATAGGTTCGGAAAAGCTTCCTTCTACCTGTTACATACTTTTCAACGAATCTAGTATACCCTTTTACTCTACGAGTAACGGTATAATAAACAAGTACTTGAAATGTCTAAAAATAATTTCAAAAACTAAAATAAACAAGAGGAAACGCTATAGTCGAGTGCCGCGACTATAAGATACCCGTTACTGTTTTACACAATTTTAATATATTCATTTTGCTAGTGGGAATTCACACCTATTGTCAGAGAAAGCATGTAGAGTAACTGATTGTTACGTCACTGTTTATGTGAGGCCACCCACATTTCTTCATAAATAGCGAAATAATGTTCCGTATTGAAAAATCTTTGTTAAATCGATAGATATCAACAAAAAAAGGTTATACGAGGTCAAAGGAACACATTCATAAGAATATTATGGACGCCACAGCCACGGTTTGCGGGCGTTAAAGTGGGCGTGGCCGGATGAAAACTCGTGTCGAGTTACAGTGGGAGCTCTGAAATACGTATTATGAAGAACAACTTTCTAGCTCTTATAGTTCCCAAGATTTTCGCATTTTTGGTTTCTCGGTTTTGTGGGCGTTAGAGTACGCTTGGCTGGATAGAAAAAAACAATTCGCATTGGGGCCATCATAAAAACTACACGCCTAATCCCACATTTCTATCATTTATTGTCGCGGAACGGTTGAGGTAGTCTAATAAGTATCCATAGTCAGTCAGTCAGTTTGAATTGTATTTTATTTGTTTACACTTTGCTTATATCTGGGAAAACTGATTGTGGTTTAAGGCTACGTAAAGTTTGGTGCCACAGACACTACGATAAGCGATCCCATAGAAAGATTGAGGAGATACTGCGGTATGTCAAGTATATATTAAGTTAAGGTTATTTTTAAGTTATCTTTCCCCAACAGAATAAAACATCCATGCCCACAGGCTTTGTCTGGTGTTGGTTACGCTAAAAGATCTTGTTTCTTGTTTCGGTGAAGTGCCAAGTGTTAGAGGCAACTCCATCGATTTAGATCGGCGTTATTTCTTTGCATGCTTTGAGTTGGGACTCTTACGGCATTTTGGCCGACGACACATTCGCCCAGAAGGAGCCCCTGACTTAATCAATCTGAGGCTACCCCAGCTACGAGAAACACACCAGCAGCATGAGGCACACCGGCCGGCTTGGCGAATGCAGATGGTGAACGGCAGCGGCCGTGGACTCCAAAGCAAAGTGGAGTTAAACGCAACATGAGTACTGCTGAGGCGGAACCGTCAGTACAGGCTATGGACCCCACGAGTACACAGAGCGGGTCTGGAGAAGGTGCTCCTACAGACAAGGACAAATGAAGCACAGGCGATGCCCGCCAGGAATACCGTTAGTATCGGGTCGAGCGGCGTCGGTGTGCCATACTGTGTCACAGCCACGGTGCACCACGAAAAAGGCTACGTTAACGCACCAGGGGAGCTACAACACAATTTCGCTGTACCTACACTTACACCGCGAGGGTGAGCAATCTTACAGCTTTTCTCCAGTCAACAACCAGCAGCGGCCAGCACCTAGGAAACCCCACCCTGATGGAGGAGCTGATCGCCTAATTGCCTGTAAGTAAGAGGTTGGACTGGGCCACCAATGCGGCCATGATAGAACCGAATCCGAAGGTAGAGCACCTAAGCGAGTTGCTAAGTGAGCTCGCTAAGCTGGATTGTACTATTACGGACGTGAGCTTTAAGGACCCAAAGCGAAGGGTGTTACATGCGAACGCGACTCTGGATCTTCCGATCGAAAGTAACCATCGAGATGCGCCGATCCCATTTTGACCTAAGTCAAGGGTTACGAGGTTATTCGGAGTAGTTACCGCACGGAAGTACCCGACGAGGAAGAGATGCCGTTGGTGACTGCAAACGGGTTTTTTTAATCTTTATAGAGAGTTTCGGCCAGTACAGTGAAAGTGAGAAGTATGGACTCACGGCAAACGAATGCACCAAGTCGGAGCGCCTACTGATCCGGCGGGCGAAAAGAGAAGCGTTCTCCGGAGACGAAAGAGACAAGAAGGGAAGGATCCCAAAAGATGGCACCCACTGCGATGGCTGTCCCCGTATATTGACGATGATGGGAAAAACTTCGTCGGAGCCAATCGAGAGGCCACAAAGATTCAACAATATTTTCGAGCCAGAGAAGATCCAGGGCGAGCTAGCGTCAAAAGGAGTCGAATGAAAGATCTGGTATTTTTTGTTTTGGTAAAGTGCCAAGCGTTAGAGGAAACACCCAGGATTTGGATCGGCGTCAGTTATAGTTATCCAGATATCAGCTTTTCTAAAAAAAGTACCACCATAAGATGCGATGGCATCCCAAGATCATACATATTTCATCTCAACTTTATAGCTCTAATAGATTCTGAAATTTCAGCTATTTCAGTGGGCGTTAGAGTAGGCGTGGCAGAATGCTGGAATAAACTTGCGAAGAGTATGGACCTCAAGAATCTTCATGGTTAATCCCAACTTTGTATTTCTTATAGTTCCTTAAATCTCAGCGTTCATACGGACAGACGGACGGACAGATGGACATGGCTCAATCGACTTCGCTATTGATCCTGATCAAGAATATATATACTTTATAGGGTCTGAAATGCTCCCTTCTACCTGTTACATACTTTTCAACGCATCTAATATACCCTTTTATTATGTATAATGTTTTGTTTCTAACCGAATTCTACGATGATGTCGAAATAAATTGAACGTACTTACTAAGAAGATTAAAAAGACACAAGAGGGTTGCACAGGGTTGCACAAACAGCCCTACCAACATTTTTCCCTTAGGTGTATGAGAAATGATCCAATCATTAAAGTTACCAACTTATCCTTAATTAGGCCAGAAAATCCATCAAAGACGTAATGATTAATAAAAAAAATATAATTATTCCCATACAAAACAAAAACACCTTAATTTATTAGTCAGGAAAGCAAACATCCAGTCCAAGATTCAGATGGTAAATTGACTAGTAGTTGTTTATCAAAATTATCAAATTCTGCTATTCACTTCAACATTAATAAATTAAACAAGCGGAAACGCTATAGTCGACACAATTTTAAAATAATCATTTTGCTAGTGGAAATTCCCTTAGCGCCACCTATTGTCGCAGAAAGCATGTTGAGTAACTGATAGTGTCGTCACTGCCCATGTGAGGCCTTATAACCTAAATATCTTCATAAGTAGCGAAATTATATTCCGATTTGAAAAATCTTTGGTAAATCGATAGATATTGATCCTGAACAAGAATATATATACGCTTCCTTCTACCTATTACATATTTAATAACCTAATAATCTAGTATACCCTTTTACTCTACGTCTAACGGGTATAAAAGCACTTCCGTTTTATCCTCTTAATAGTAATATATGAAATAGTGGACCCTATATATAAATTTTAGAAATTCTACAAAAAATGCGAAAACAAACAGCATAATATCGGTATTATGAAAAGGGGGTAACATAATCGCCAAGCCTTAAATTTGAAAAAATAAAAAGGCAGCTAATGAGCTTTGTCGATTAAACTTAATTCAAATAACAGTTTTGTTAATAAAATCGATTTTCTAGCTAGCAATGCATGTTTACTCAACGCAGACGACGATTGACAATGATTCGAATAATTACATTTTATTCTAAAAATTGGGACGAAAAAGCATAATTTTTAATTAACTCTAAAATCATGACATGCTTTTACTTAATCTCAAATGATTCTTTAAAGGCGGTTATATATTACTTAAATCATTTCAAAAATTTAAAAAGGTTATTGGCACCAAAAATTGTTGTTTTTATTTGCAATCATTATACCGGTACTATCAATGATCTATAAAAATAAAGTGATATAACTTTTTATTCTCAGAAATTAGGATTTAAGTTTACGTAACATTCTTTTTAAATACACATTTATCAATTAAAGATGCATTCGTTAAATATGAAATACCAAAGTCTTCACCTCGGTAGAATTTAATAAATTCGTATTATATTCTATTTTAAAAATTTTTTCATTTAGTTTTCTATCCGTAAATATTATAACACTTTTATAAAAAAATTATATATGTATGTATGTTACACTATCATATGAAGCACTTGCATTTTTTCTTTATGTTTGCTGAACTTAAATTTACATTAGAAATAAAAATAAGTTTGTAAAAGCTTATAAAATTAAGGCGGAGCTTGCCTTATTTCTGTGTGAGTACTGAAGTAAAAATGCGACATTTTATACATATGTATGTATGAACATAAGTATTCATACATACATATATATGTATATGTATGTATTTAAGTCTTAAAGGTGCGGCGAATTCCAGAAGTTACCAAGATTAAATTCTCATTTAACTGAAATCACAGCCAGCGACAAGCTTTTATTTGCGCTACTATCAACTGAATAGATATTTAGTCCTTAACAGATTATTTTATAAAATTTATAATAAATAGTTATATTTATATTCTAATAAAGTGCTCCTATATTTCATTTAACTGATCTAGGCTTAATTATGAAAAATAATATCAAAACGTCTGTATTGTTACACATGCAACGCTTAAAATAGTAAGCTTCTTCAAAAACTGGCAACTGGTAAATTCATACTGGTATATTCTCGGTTGAACGAAGAGGAAATTAAAAAGAACTCATTTTCTTTAGGGTTTTGCAGTCATTGTCCACATAATATTATAATAATATAATATAAAGCCAAGTGGATTGTTCTTTTTAAATTATCTTGACAATTGTATTCCACTATAACTACTAATTGGTAGACTTCGTTTAAAAATTAATCATAAAATTCCAGTAAGGTGTTTATTCTGTTTTTTCCGCATCTTCTGAGCATCAACGGAAGCTTTGGGTTGGGCGTGATTGATAAAACTTTCAGACGTACAATCTTTTGTAAAACGCAGTCTTCCGGCACCTCCTCTTCCTATCGAGCAATCAATTTTATACCCTTTACTCATAGAGTTTCATTTGACTTCGTACAACTTATTTCTGTTAATATCTATCGATTTACCAAAGATTTTTAAAATCGGAATATTATTTCGCTATTTATGAAGAAATTTAGGTTATAAGGTCTAACATGGTTTGTGACGTCACTATCAATTACTCAACATGCTTCCTCTGATAATAGGTGGCACCTTGTAAATTTCCACTAGCAAAATTAATATTTTAAAATTGTGTAAAACAATAAGGGTATCTTATAGTCGTGGCAATCGACTATAGCGTTTCCTCTTGTCTGGAATTGGAATTGGAATCGGATCGCTACAAAAAAAGCTTCAGGATGAGTGCGCTTTACCAAATAGACAAATTGGAGGAAAATAATTATGATTCTTGGGATATACAGATGCGCAGTGTACTGGTACACGCGGAGCTGTGGGACGTAGCGTCAGGCGAATTAAAACTGGAAGTTGCCGGTGAAAACTCAAATTGGCCAAACCGTGACAGTAAGGCTCTGGCCATGATCACCCTCAGCGTTAAAACATCGCAGCTGAGCTATATAAAAACGTGTACGACATCGTTTGAGGCCTGGACAAAACTGAGGAAAGTGCATCAATCAAGTGGGCCAGTAAGAAAGGTATCGCTCTACAAAACGTTGCTGAGTCTAAAGATGGAGGATGGCCAAAATGTTTCCAGTCACCTTAAAGCGTTCAGCGAGGTTTTGGATCAGCTATCGTCGGTGGGAATTGAGATAAGTGAGGAGCTTCGAGCTATAATCCTACTATCGAGTCTTCCAAAGGATTATGCAAGTTTTGTGGTAGCCATCGAGACGCGTGACACATTGCCGGAATTCGAGGTACTGCGAATCAAGATTAAGGAAGAGGGAGAGAAACGATGTCCGAGAAGAAGAAGCAGGCTCCAACTGTTCAAAAACAGCTTTTTTGGAGCTCTGGATGCGGATAGCTTTGGCCGCACAAAGTGGTGCTTGGATAGCGGAGCTACAAGCCATATGTGCTATAACGAGAGTTTGCTTATAACCCTGGAGAAGCACACCGAGACGATTGGATTAGCTGGAGACGGATTTCTGAAGGCGGAAGGAAAAGGAGTGGTCAAGATAAAGACAGATCAATATACCCTTGTACTAAACGATGTACTATTTGTTCCTACGATGAAGGGAAACTTCATGTCCGTAAGTCACCCGTTTCTAAAGGCAATTTGGTGCATTTTTGAAAGGCATATACGAGGTATTCTCTAAGTTCGTAGAGTTTAAGGAACTCGTGGAGAGGCAAACTGGAAAGCTTCTGAAGTGCATACGAAGCGACAACGGAAAGGAATTTGTTAATGCAACCTTTGACAAGTTTCTCAAGCGAATCGGATCAGGCGGCAACTGACAATCCCGTAAAGTCCACAACAAAACGGGGTAGCAGAGAGAGCTAACCGTACGTTAGTGGAGATGGACCGATGCTTGCTGACGCAATCTGGCCCGGCGGAATCCTTATGGAGAGAGGTTATATACACAGCCGTGTATCTGCGGAACAGAGCGCCTACGAACGCGGTGAGAGATATGACGCCGATGGAGAGATATGACGCATGGAACAGTAAAAAACCAGATATATCTCATTTTAATGTTTTCGGTTCCTTCGCAGTTGCGCTTGATAAGGGTCATAACCGAAGCAAGTTCCAGAAAAAGGGAAAAGAATACCGAATGGTCGGTTATTCTCGAACAGCCAAAGGGTATCGGCTATACGACCCAAGCACAGGACAAGTCATCGAAAAGAGGGACGTACTTTTCGACGAGCGATCTGATAACCTGGCGAAATGCTGGATTCGTATCGTTTGATCTACCACAAGCCAGTGTGAGTTCAGACAGGCAATTGGAGAATGAGAGGGACAACTGCAGCAACAATGTAAGCGCAGATGGCAAAGTCAACCCCAGTTTGCAGGAATATGCCAGTTCGGATGACGAAAGCTCATACGAAAAAGACGAGCTCGGCATAAAAAATGGTCGCAGCAGCGACGAGTTCATCAGCGCAGAGGTGGTCGATAGCGCAGAAGATGAGGACACCAGAGGGGATGAGCGAAACGCACAGGATGGAAAACGAGTGGGTCTTGGCAGACCTAAGCTAATTCGCACGGGCAAACCTGGACGCCCGCGAAAGCAGTACAATGTCTTAGGAGCGGCAATTGGCAGCAATGTATTCATTCCAGTAAGCTACGAAGAAGCGATTAGATGTCCTGATTCGGAATTATGGTTGGAGGCGATGAATCGAGAGTACGAAGCTCTAATGAACAACCAGACATGGCAGATAGTAGATCTCCCTAAGACAGAACGCGCTATAGGCTGCAAATGGATTTTTACTGTGAAGAGGTATGCCATTGGGCAAGTGCAGCGGTATAACGCACGCCTAGTAGCCAAAGACTGTACACAGCAGTATGGAATTAATTATGCTGATACTTTTTCACCTGTTTGTCGGATGGAAAGTATTCGTTTCATACTTGCCCTGGCTGCACACTATATTTGCACTAGATGGGTGTATGTACGGCTTATCTAAATAGCGATTTAACAGACACCGTGTACATGAAACAACCAAGCGGATTTCTTGCCAAAGATCACGCGGACGGCGTATTCCATGTACAAACGAGCCATGTCTATACATGAATACAAGTGGACAGCATCTATCACTTATTCTTGTACACGTGGACGACCTGAGCATAGCCTGTCAAGATAAAAATGATCTCATTGGCATAAAAAGCAAAATAGCCCAATCATTTGAATGTGTTGTTCTTATACTGGAAGTTCATCGAGAATACGAATTGGGCGAGATAAGGCTAAGCCAGAGCCTGTATATTAAGAATCTGCTTCAGCGGCACGGCATTAAGGAGTGTAGAGCAGCTGCAACTCCACTGGATGCAGGATTCGAAATAACATGCGAGAAAGATGGATGTGAAACAGTCAACGAGCAAGGGTATAAAGCAGTCATAGGTGAACTCATGTGGCTGGCGCTATCATCAAGACCAGATATTTTACATTTTGTTTCTAAGTTTGCGCAGCGCAACAAGGACCCCCACAGTGAGAACTGCACTGGAGTAAAACATGTCCTGAGGTATTTGGCATCGACAAAGGACCTAAAATTGCATTACAATAATTGCAATGAGGCTTTGACTGGTTAAGTGGACGCTGACTGCGGAGGCGACAAAACAGATATAAAATCATACACTCGATATCTATTCTATCTGGCAGGAGGTCCGATTTCATGGAAATCAGAAAAGCAACGCAGCGTACCTCTCAGCAGTACGGAAGCAGAATACATGGCGTTATCATCCGCATGCAAGGAGGCTATTTCATTGAGACGACTTATATTGTAAATCAGTTGCGGAGAACCTGGAACATCGACCGTAATGAATACTGACAATTTAAGCGCGCAGCAGTTGGCAAAAAATCCAGTACATCATTCAAGATCGAAGCCCATAGATATCAGGTATCACTTCATAAGAGATGCTGTTAAGGAAGGGCAGATGGTTTTGAAGTATCTTTCAACTAAAGAGATGATTGCAGACATATTAACGGAAAAAACAAAAACAAAAGCATTGTGAGATTACCAAGAAGTTAAGTTTATATGGAAATATTAAATGGGATCTTACATTGAGGAAAGGTATTGAAACTATCATAGCATTGTAATCTCTAGCGTATAATTTGTATCGATAGTAATCTCTGCAGTCACCAGAAGTATTGAATAAAGTTCATTCCTTTTGTATCTACTCAACCAAGCCGGACGTATTTTTCTCTCAAATGGAAATAACTCAACAGTAGGTTTTAATGCCTCACATGGACAGTGTCGTTACCATCAATTACTCAACATGCTTTTTTCAGAAAAGTAACGACGTAGTCGAGTGCCGTGACTATAAGATACCCGCAACTGTTTCACACATTTTTAAAATTTTCAACTCACTTGTGGAAATGGACAAAGCAACACCTTTTGTCAGAAATCATGTTTACTAACTAAACTAACTAACTAAAGGGCTGATTTAGAGGCGATTTATACCTTCTGCAATAATGATGACCACAAATCTTTTTTTTTTTTTATTTTATTATAGCTTTGCTTTTATTTATTGAATCTACTCTTAATTTTGAGACTAACAATAAGTTGACGAATCTGAACATTAAAATTTAACTAACAGTATACTAAGACTGCATTCTGGTTGCGCGTCCCTCAGGTCGGTCGCTCGGTGAGTAGGTCATTGCGACGAAGGCGTGATTGTTAGACCTTGTTAGACCTCTCGCCAGGTGGTTAGGGTGCACCGATAGCTTGGTGAAGTACTTTACCTTTTGTTCTGCGATCACTTCTTTGACTGGTTGAATGTTTAAGTCGCGGTGTATGTTTTCGTTGCGAACATACCACGGTGCCCCGGTGATTGTTCTCAGGATCTTAGACTGAACTCTCTGAATAATGTCAATGTTGCTATTGCTGGCGTTCCCCCATAACTGGGAGCCGTACATCCATATAGGTTTTAGTACCGAGTTGTACAGCATGACTTTGAATTCAAGGCTAATAGGTGAACGGTCGTTGATAAGCCAATGAAGGCTGCTGGCTTTTAGCTTTAGGTGTGTTCTTTTGGCTTCAATGTGCCGGTGCCATGTGAGTCTTCTGTCGAGATGTACTCCTAGGTAAGTTACTTCGTTTGCTTGTGGGAGTAGAGTGTTGTTTAACGTAATCGGCGGGCAGTTTTGCCTGTTCAGAGTGAACGTAACCTGTTTGCATTTTAGTTCGTTCACTTTAATTCGCCAATCTGATAGCCATTTTTCAACATCGACCATATGACGAGCTAGCTGCGCAGTTGCTTGAATCGGGCATTTAGAACGGCTAAGAATAGCTGTGTCATCGGCAAACGTATATGTTGTCAGACGTGTGCTTGTTGGGATGTCTGCTGTGTAGAGGACATAAAGTGTAGGCCCTAGCACGCTTCCTTGAGGAACTCCAGCTCCAACAGTGTAATCATCAGATATAGCAGTGTTGCACCTCACAACAAATTTTCTGTCGTGAAGGTAAGACTCTAAAATCTTGTGGGTGCTGTAGGGGGGCATTGTCTTGATCTTGTACATTAGACCTTCTAGCCAGACTTTATCAAATGCTTGAGAGACATCTAAAAATATGGCAGTACAGTACTCTCGTTTTTCGAAAGCGTTTCGAATTTCTGATGTTATCCGGTTGACCTGATCAATTGTTCCATGCTTTTCCCCAAATTGGTGTGACGGGATTCCTTCCTGGATTCTCAGGTATGTGGAATTTTTCAAAGAGTTTGGATAGGCAAGAGAGTAGGCTTATAGGTCCATATGACGTAGGGATAGTGTGGTCTTTCCCCGGCTTTGCTATCATTATTATAATTGAGTTTTTCCATCTCACTGGAAAGTGGCCAAGTTTTGCGATGACATTTTTTTTTTTGATGTTTATGTTTTTTTTTGATGATGTTTACGATTTCGTTTGGGCGAAACTCAATTGGCTCATGTTGAGGCTGGGGCTCATATAATAGAGTCGGCAAAGTAAACGCATTAGTGGCAGGATTTGGTTGGAAGACATTTTTAAGGTGGTTGGCAAACGTGCTGCCTCGGTCTGCGTCACTGCGCGCCCGTGGAATTTCTAATAGGCATCACGGTTTCTTTCGGTGAGCTCAGAGTTGGGTGAGCTCTCCATAGTGAGTGTTTTGTACTATTAGTTGACAATTGATCAATGTAGCGGCGGTGGACATATGTTTCATCTTGGTGTAGAGCTTGAGCAAGTTGACGTGAGGCATGTCTTAAGACATGCTCGACGTAAGCGTCGCTTTTCGAGGACGAGCTGTTCGATTTGTAGATTTGACTTCTTTTGATTCCATTGTGTGTTTATAGTATGAGGTGTTGAAACTCGAGCTGCAGAGACGAGTACAGATTCCAGTGAATTAACAAAACTGTCTACGTTGGCTTCATCGCTTAGGTGAGGACTTAGCTCAATGTGTGAGGTAACATACTTCCTGTACTTAACCCAATTGGTTTTATGTGGGGTCAGTTTTAATGGTTGATCCCATGTTCCTGGATGTCGGAGTAGAGTAAAAAGGTCAGGCGAGTGATCAGATGAAAGATCCGAAAGGCATTCGGCGCTTATCATGTTTTTAGGAATGTTTTTGGTAATCGCAAAGTCTATTAAATCCGGAAGTTTCTTTGGGTCTGCCGGCTAGTATGTTGGTGTGCCAGAAGAAACATAGTCGAGCTGTTTCTTGGCTTTGATAATTGCATTATAGAGCTGATTTCCTTTTGGAGTCACGAGACGAGATCCCCAGTGTGTGTGCTTTGCATTGTAGTCTCCTGCTGCTATGAAGTGGACTCCGAGTGAAAAACTGCATAAACTCATCTTCGGCTATGGTGAAGCGTGTGGGGCAGTATACGGCGGCGAGCATTAATTGCTTGCCAGTATTTAGGTGTATATTTATGGATGTGGCCTGTAGGTAGTTTTTAGCAAATTTCGTATGATAATGGTGCTTAATACGGCTCCTGATTAAAATTCCAGTCCCGCCGTGTGCTTTACCATCTGGATGGTTTGTTCCATAGAATGAATATCCTCGTAGTTGAAAATTGTATCTGTTTGTAAGATGTGTTTCTGATTGCCTAGTAGGAATTGCGCTTATTCGAGCTTATGCTGCGATACGCCGTTAGCGTTCTACGTAGATATTCGTAGGGAAGTCATTATT
Organism: Drosophila eugracilis; assembly: GCF_018153835.1. Taxonomy (NCBI): domain Eukaryota; kingdom Metazoa; phylum Arthropoda; class Insecta; order Diptera; family Drosophilidae; genus Drosophila; species Drosophila eugracilis. Next base: position 16,853 of record NW_024572842.1, on the reverse strand, counting down.
TGGATTGTTGTGAAACCAGCATTTGTATTAATAGATTTTGGTTTCGCATCAGATCTTGCATTGTTGTTCGCATAAACGACATAAACTCCGTAAGGCTTTGTTGTAGAATGCATATCATAGCTTTAAAGTTACTTTTTTACTGATCTGGCGGTTGATGCTGTTGAGCCATGTTCGGTTCTTGGTATGCTAGTGATGATCTGGCTGCAGTCGAGAAGAGGACTTCAGGGTTTGACCTGGAGGCAATCCACTGTTTATTTTGGGTGCGGCAGTAATTCCCCTCTGGTGGATTCGATTTTTCAGCTTCTTATAAACTGGGCAACCTCTATAGTTAGCAGTGTGATTTCCACCGCAGTTGCCGCACTTTTTTGAGTTGTGGTCATCTTTGCTCGCTGGGCAGTGTGCGGAGTCATGAAGCTCACCACAAACTACACACACCGGGTAAACGCAGTTTACAGTAAGACCTTGTATTGCCAAATTCTTGGCAGTTCGCACATTGTACCGGGCCAATGCGTTTGTGCGGCTCCTCAACCGTAATTCTGCGGTGCAGCAGGAACTGAAGATTGTATATAGGGTGCACTTCGTATTTCTTTAGGGGCTTAATTACTGGTTCGAGAGTGGCTGCGGCTTTCTATCCCTGCGCTAAGTCCCTTCTCTTGTAGCGCCTTTGTTATCTCTGCAGGCGATACTTCGGACTCTATGCCCTTAAGTACGACTTGCAGGCCCTTGCTGCTTTTTAGCTGATACGTATAAAAGTTCTTTTTTTTGTCGGTGAGATATTTTGATAATACTCTGTAATTATCTTCAGACTTCGTTTGAACTTTTGTTTCCTGGATGTTGCCCTTTACGAGTGGTATTATGTGAAAATTGTCCTTGCCAATAAGATCTATAATTTTGTTGACAAGAACGTTGGAACTTTTTTCTCGTATGTAAATTGGCGTGGGCTTAGTCTTCCTTTTTTCGACTTCAGTAGATTCAGCATCAGAGGGCGTTTCTATTGCAGCTGTGTTAGCATTGCCACTGGTTATTTTGCGTTGAGAGTTTAGGGGGCTTAGCTTCCTTTTGATTTGGATGTAGCGATCCATACCAGTCTGCACAGCCGGCTTAATATTTTCTTTGTTTTTGTTCTCTTTTTCGGAAAGCGCAGCGGCAGAAGTATTATTGTTTGCGCTGCTAGCTGATGACGTCGTTAATCGCGCTGTCGTTACAGTTGCGGTTGTTGTTGTTGTTACGGTTGACGTTGTCAAAGAAATTGCGGTGCTAGTTGCTGCGCTCTTTGGCTGCAGAGACATCGATGGTAGCGAGGGGGAGCAAGAACGCGCTCTCTCGCTCTCTACGTTTAAGAATTCGGTCAAGTTTGGGGTAATTGACCGTGTTTGGGAAGAGCTTGCATTACTTTCGGTTGCTTTGAAAGAGAAGTAAGCGTTGTTTCTTTGTACTGAGAGAAGTCTCTCGTCTTGCTCACGTTGACGTTGTGTGCGAACGTCGTTTAAACTTATTGCAGTCGAGGTTGATTTTGTTAGAATTAGTGTTTTGTTTTATATTAATTAATTAAGTAAATCAATATAAACATTAGCGATTTTCATCGCTGAAAGCGTCTTTTCGCGTTGTTTTGGTTTACGAAACCAGTCACTGCCCTTTTTTGGATATTATTGAATACTTTATTTTTTTTTCCCAGAGCACAATAAAAATACACGTCTGCATACGGCGACGGTCAATGGATATTATTGAATACTTTTTTTTCCCCCGGAGCACAATAAAAATACACGTCTGCATACGGCGACGGTCCGATTGCACAAATCAATAATAATGTATAAAAAAATGTTGCTGTATTTCTTTTCGTTTTTAAAATTTAACTTTTCTAATCGGTATCTGATGTGGAATCATTAGCTAAGTCTTCCTCTACATCTTTATTTAAAATAAGACTGATAATATCATCGAATACTTTTTCATTGGCTTTGGAAAGGGAAACTGAGCCTTTTGATAGCACGGTAATAAGTGGATCCGATGAAATGAAAAGTGTATTGGCCAAGTCTTCCATAGTGTTTTTACGCGAATTTTTTTTCTAGTGTCCGAAACTTTTTTTGTTTTCTCCTGTCTGCCAATAAAGTAAGTTCCAGTCCAGCATTTGATATTAAGTCCACCAATATAAGCTCATCATTTAACCATTCGTTGTTTCGTACCTTAAAATTCTTACGTACGAGTATACCATGGTTCTCCTGCCATTTCGATGCCTATACAATACAATTACAATTTTTCAATAGGTCGAACTTAGTTTATTTACTGCTCGTTTACTTTTACTCTATTAGCACTACTGCTCGATTCGGTTCTCAAAAACGGACTCCCGATCTCTAGTTTAATGATCAATAATCAAACCTCGGCTTAAGAGAATTTATCCCCAACAATTGATAAAGAGAATGGCTCAAGAGAGTCGGAAAATAGGATGATGCAATTTGTCAATTAAATTTGAAGTCCAATCTTGGCCGGAAATTGGTGTTTACATTAGCGGAGTTTAGGGACCGCTTTGGGGATCTTTTTGTTTACGTTAGCGGACTCGGGGCTCGTTTTGGGGATCTTTTTTTTACGTTAGCGGACTGAATGTTTCGTTAGCGGACTGGATGTTTACAGCATCCGTTTATTTGGGCTGCGTAAAATTGATCTGGGTGGGAATGATTCGGAGGCCTGGTTGACAGAAATAGCTGACCACGGATTTATCTCGGGTCTATCAGAGTTATTTGGAAATTGGCTCTCGGCTCAAAGTTGTATATAAATTGGGTTAGAGCCCCTAAATAATGTGTCATATAACTCCCCCATTCTAAATTGAATCGTCCCGATTCATTGGAACTGATGGGTATATTGAATGTAATTGATGGATTAATTCGACAATGATATTTTTTTCTAGGGTATTTTCATTGTCGGGTATATTATTTATTTCATTATCGGAAATATTATTTTCTGGTTCAATTTCTATATGAATTTGCCATGGTTTGAGTATTAAAAATTTTCTGAATTTGATTATATTCATAATAAATAAATATATAAATGTGAATATGATTAATATTAACTTACCTGGTATTTGAGTTTGATTAATTTGAATAAATAGACTTAGTATGTTAATATTATCGAATGTGAGTTCCGAATCATTAGATATAATATATTCGGATACTAAAAAATCTGTATATTTTCGAGCTGTGATGTATTCCAATATCTTATTGTCTATATTGGTGTAGGAAATATTATTAATTTTAGTGGTGCCATTAAAGGTTATTAAATATGACCCATTTAAATGAGTGTCATTAACTGTATTTTCTCCATTTACAAAAATGGCTCCATCTTGGATTACATCTACATTTTTATTTTTTTCTCGGATTTTGTTACAAAAGGATTTTTCTCCATTTAGTAATCTAGTGAAACAAGAGCCTTCTGGGTTAAGTGTGCAACAACTATTAAATATTTCTGTCTTAAAATTACACATACATATACTTATTTCTACATTTTGAGACGTGATCACAACGATCAATAATAATAGGGTATTTTATGTAAATTATAATAAGATCTTGATGCAAAGCGATTTTGAAATTCAGATATATCTAAAAGGTCTGTTACAACTACAGGTCTATCTTCGTGCTTATAAATTTCTAGTATATCATCATTGTTTAGAATTTTAGTATTAAATACATCAATTTTAGCAAGTGTAATTGTGTCCATTAAATTCATAAGATCGTAAGTAAGCGAGCGCAGACGATATTTTCTAATTGGAATTTCTTGATCTTTAAAGGCTGTTTTGAATTGTACAGATAAAGATTTTATCTCTTTAAATATTTTAGAATTAATAACGAATTGATCGTTATTATTTTGTATTAAATCATCGATTTTATTTTGGACTGTTATGAAATCATCATGATCTGGTGTTGCCGCTATCCATTTCCAAATGGTGCCTATTTCATTAATGCCTCTTTTTGATCCACTGGGTGTAATTTGAGAGATAAGTATTCTGATAATTTTTAAATCGTGGGATATTTCACAAAGAAAATTCTGTAGAAAATAAAGTACCCTGTATATTTCTGTCTGTTACAATGCACGCTTGTATAGGTATTAAGAAGAGATCTTGAAGTATCGATATTTGTCTCGCTCTAAGGAATAGAGAATAAGAAAATAAGTATACCAATCTTTTGTTTCTTCTTCAACTTCAATGTTAGTCGCAAATAAACTTCCGAAGCGTACACACGGTGTTCTCTGATTTGGCTTCTTTGAATTCTGCCACTCAAGAGGTTATGCGCCCAGGCACTAGAGAATTCAAGTTTATTCGTTGTGTGACTCGAGATTAAGAACAATGAGTGCTCTTTATCAAATTGATAAGTTAGAGGAGACGAACTATGACACATGGAAAATACAGATGCGATCTGTATTGGTGCATTCCGGCTTGTGGAGTGTTACGTCTAGAGAGCTAACTAAAACGAATGTTCCAGAAGGACAAGAGTTTGAGACCTTGGACAGCAAGGCGTTGGCAACAATAACATTGAGTGTAAAGACATCTCAGTTGGCGTACATCAAGAATTGCTTGACGGCTGTGGAGGCATGGACCAAGTTGAAGGAAGTTCATCAACCAAGCGGACCTGTACGAAAAGTAAAGTTATACAAGAAACTGCTTAATAAACGGATGGAGCAAGGGCAGAGCATGACGACCTACATAAGTGAATTTGTGGAAATTTTGGATGGTCTAACCGGAGTTGGAATAGAGCTAAACGATGAACTACGCACTATCGTTTTGCTATCGAGCCTTCCAGAACAATTTGAGCATTTCGTGGTCGCTATGGAGACACGAGATCAGTTGCCGTCGTTCGAAGTTCTCGCCATAAAGTTAAAGGAGGAGAGCAAAAGAAAAGGAAGTGCAGAAGAACGAGTCGACAATACAAAGGCATTCGCTGCAACACAGAAGCACAACTCACAGACGAAGACCTATGGGCAGAAGAAACGAAAAAATATCGTTTGCCTTAAGTGTGGTGAACAAGGGCACATTAAGTCCTATCACCGGATGGCATCAAGAAATGCGGTGAATCGCCAAAGCAGCCTACTGCACGCCTGTATTCACAAAGTTCGAGAAGCACACTGAACAGATCGGACTGGCTGATGCTGGTTTCCTTCAAGCGGAAGGTATAGGTGACGTCAAGATACAGACAGGCCAGTGCATGTTGACACTAAAAAACGTTCTTTACGTTCCTAAGATGACCGGAAATTTTTATTCCGTGAGCAGTGCTGTCTAGCACAGTTGCAAGGTGACCTTTGACAATTAGGATGCCAAGGTGATGCAAGATGGAGAATGCATAGTGAAAGCCAAGAAGAATGGCAACTTGTACTTGTTTGAAGGTGGCCTAAGCAAATGTTTTGCAATGTCAGCTGTTGATGGGATTTTGCTGCACAAGAGATACGGCCACATTAATTTATATAGCATGAAAGAGATGATATCCAAAGGTATAGTTCGACGGATATATAATATTCGGTTGCCAGAGAATATTAATTGCAAAACATGGATGGTTAGCAAAATCCATGTCCAACCTTTCCCAGCAGCAACAAGTAATCGGGCTAAAGAGCTTTTGGAGCTGACACACGCAGATGTCTGTGGACCTTTCCCAACACTGTCTCTCGGAGGTTCCAAGTATTTTCTGACTTTCATTGACGATAAGTCCAGGAGGAAAAGTCCTCCTGGACTCTTTACTTTCTGAGTGGGAAGAACGAGGTGCTATCCAAATTCATCTAATTCAAGAATCTGGTGGGACGGCAGACAGGAAGAAGGCTTAAATGCCTGCGGAATGATAATGGCGGAGAATTTGTCAATAAACAGTTTGACGAATGTCTGAGGCAGCATGGAATCGACAGACAGCTAACAATAGCGTATACTCCCCAGCAAAATGGAGTTGCGGAACGGGCTAATCGTACGCTTGTGGAGATGTCGAGACGCCTTCTGGTCCAGACGGGACTGGGAGATCATTTTTGGGCAGAAGCTGTCAACACTTCGGTTTATCTCCGAAACCGCTCGGCTACAAGCGCATTAGAGAGTATGACTACGGTTAAGAGACCTTTTGTAAAACATCTAAATGTTTTTGGATCTCTTGCAGTTGCTCTGGACAAGGGTCCGAGGAAAGGCAGCAAATTTCAACCTAAGGGCAAAGATTATATTATGGTTGGATACTCTGTGGCAGCCAAAGGCTATCGTCTGTATGACCGAGCAGCTCGACAATTGGTCGAGAAAAGGGATGTTCTATTTGATGAACGTCATGACGTGGCATCCAAGGGTGATGTTGTCATGATCGATCTGGAGGAACTGAAGGAGGCCCGCCAGCAGCAGGGACCCGGAGGTGCAGAAATCGTTTCTGACATATCCATCGACGCCGGTAGCTGCGATGAGAGCACAGATCAGTACGAGAGTGCTGAAGAAAAGGAGCATGTTGTGGAGGAGCCATGCAGGGGCCCCGATCGTCCTTAAATCATTCGGACTGGAAAACCTGGACGTCCAAAGAAGCAGTACAATATCCTAGGCGCCCTTGTTTCGGAAAATGTTCCGATTCCGTTAACTTACAAGGAGGCGGTGGAGACTACAAATGTAACGGAATGGCGTGAAGCAATGACAAGAGAATATGATTCTCTGGTTGCCAACCATACCTGGCAGCTCACAGATTTACCAAAAAATCAGCGTGCAATTGGATGCAAGTGGGTGTTCAACGTGAAGCGTGATAAAGATGGCCAAATAGAACGCTTCAAGGGTCGACTGGTAGCAAAAGGATGCTCCCAGCAGTTCGGCATAAACTACCAAGAAACATTTTCGCCGGTATGCCGATTGGAGAGTGTGCGCTTTATTATAGCACTGGCGGCGGAGCTCAAGCTACATCTTCATCAAATGGATGTATGCACCGCGTATCTTAACAGCGATCTGAATGAACCGGTCTACATGAAGCAGCCGGAGGGATATTCAGATGAAACGAATCCTGATAAGGTATTGCTTCTGAAGAAAGCAATATATGGCTTGAAGCAGTCAGGAAGGGCCTGGAACGAGAAGCTGAATGGCTTTTGGTTAATATGGGATTCGTTGCCTGTGATAACGAGCCATGTTTGTACAAACATTGTGGAGAAGGTAATCTTGCTTTAATCCTAGTATATGTTGACGATTTACTTATAGCTTGTCAATCGCACAAGGATTTGCTGAAACTCAAAAGCAGCATCTCACAGTCGTTCGAGTGCGTTGACAAGGGTCAGCTTAACCATTTCCTGGGCATGGAAATCGAACTAGAAGGCGATCTTGGAGCGATTACTTTGGGACATACGCAATATATCAAAGACTTATTGCATAACCACGGGAGTGATCTTTGTAAATCGGCGAAGACACCTTTAGACGCTGGTTCTCAAGTGGATTGCGCAAGCACTCAATGCAAAAAGGTGGATCCTACGTTTTATCAGTCCGTAGTAGGAGAGCTTATGTGACTAGCTCTTACAACAAGGCCTGACATATTGCATTCGGTGTCAAAATTGGCACAACGGAACCAAAACCCGCATGCTGAACACATGGCAGGCATAAAACACATCTTCAGATACCTCTCATCTACGATTGACATGAAATTACACTATCGGCAATGTGGTAAATCGTTCTGTGCAGGCGATAGGCTTGACAGAAAGTCCTATACTGGTTACATCTACCTGTTAGCAGGTGGTTTCATTTCTTGGCGTTCGGAGAAGCAGCTCGCCGTATGCAGACGTGTATTTTTATTGTGCTCCGGGAAAAAAAAAAAAAAGTATTCAATAATATCCAAAAAAGTGCAGTGACTGGTTTCGTAAACCAAAACAACGCGAAAAGACGCTTTCAGCGATGAAAATCGCTAATGTTTATATTGATTAATTAATTAATTAATATAAAACAAAACACTAATTCTAACAAACTCAACCTCGACTGCAATGAGTTTAAACGACGTTCGCACACAACGTCAACGTGAGCAAGACGAGAGACGGCTCTCAGTACAAAGAAACAACGCTTACTTCTCTTTCAAAGCAACCGAAAGTAATGCAAGCTCTTCCCAAACACGGTCAATTACCCCAAACTTGACCGAATTCTTAAACGTAGAGAGCGAGAGAGCGCGTTCTTGCTCCCCCTCGCTACCATCGATGTCTCTGCAGCCAAAGAGCGCAGCAACTAGCACCGCAATTTCTTTGACAACGTCAACCATAACAACAACAACAACCGCAACTGTAACGACAGCGCGATTAACGACGTCATCAGCTAGCAGCGCAAACATTAATACTTCTGCCGCTGCGCTGCCCGAAAAAGAGAACAAAAACAAAGAAAATATTAAGCCGGCTGTGCAGACTGGTATGGATCGCTACATCCAAATCAAAAGGAAGCTAAGCCCCCTAAACTCGCAACGCAAAATAACCCGTGGCAATGCTAACATAGCTGCAATAGAAACGCCCTCTAACTCAAACCGTTTTAAAATCTTGGCAGACTATGAGGATGATGCCGAATCTACTGAAGTCGAAAAAAGGAAGACTAAGCCCCCGCCAATTTACATACGAGAAAAAAGTTCCAACGTTCTTGTCAACAAAATTATAGAGCTTATTGGCAAGGACAATTTTCACATAATACCACTCGTAAAGGGCAACATCCAGGAAACAAAAGTTCAAACGAAGTCTGAAGATAATTACAGAGTATTATCAAAATATCTCACCGACAAAAAAAAAACTTTTATACGTATCAGCTAAAAAGCAGCAAGGGCCTGCAAGTCGTACTTAAGGGCATAGAGTCCGAAGTATCGCCTGCAGAGATAACAAAGGCGCTACAAGAGAAGGGATTTAGCGCTAAGACAGTCTTCAATATCCTTAACAGGGATAGAAAGCCGCAGCCACTCTTTAAGGTTGAGCTCGAACCAGAAATTAAGCCCCTAAAGAAATACGAAGTGCACCCTATATACAATCTTCAGTTCCTGCTGCACCGCAGAATTACGGTTGAGGAGCCGCACAAACGCAATGGCCCGGTACAATGTGCGAACTGCCAAGAATTTGGCCATACAAGGTCTTACTGTAAACTGCGCCCGGTGTGTGTAGTTTGTGGTGAGCTTCATGACTCCGCACACTGCCCAGCGAGCAAAGATGACCACAACTCAAAAAAGTGCGGCAACTGCGGTGGAAATCACACTGCTAACTATAGAGGTTGCCCAGTTTATAAGGAGCTGAAAAGTCGAATCCACCAGAGGGGAATTACTGCCCGCACCCAAAATAAACAGTTGATAGCCTCCAGGTCAAACCCTGAAGTCTTCTTCTCGACTGCAGCCAGATCCTCACTAGGACCCATAAACTCTGCCAAAAATGTTACATACGCAAGTGCTTTAAAATTAGGACTGTCTACCCCAGCCTCAAAAAGCTCATTGCCGCAATCAGCATACCAAGAACCGAACACGGCTCAGCAGCATCAACCGCCAGAGCAGCCAAAAAGTAACTTTGAAGCTATGATATGCAGTCTACAACAAAGCCTTACGGAGTTTATGTCGTTTATGCGTACAACAATGCAAGATCTGATGCGAAACCAAAATCTATTAATACAAATGCTGGTTTCACAACAATCCAAATAATGACTTCCCTACGAATATCTACGTGGAACGCTAACGGCGTTTCGCAGCATAAACTCGAGTTAGCGCAATTCCTACTAGACAATCAAATCGACGTAATGCTGCTTTCAGAAACACATCTTACAAACAGATACAATTTTCAACTACGAGGATATTCATTCTATGGAACAAACCATCCAGATGGTAAAGCACACGGCGGGACTGGAATTTTAATCAGGAGCCGTATTAAGCACCATTATCATACGAAATTTGCTAAAAACTACCTACAGGCCACATCCATAAATATACACCTAAATACTGGCAAGCAATTAATGCTAGCCGCCGTATACTGCCCCCACGCTTCACCATAGCCGAAGATGAGTTTATGCAGTTTTTCAACTCACTCGGAGACCACTTCATAGCAGCAGGAGACTACAATGCCAAGCACACTCACTGGGGATCTCGTCTCGTGACTTCAAAAGGAAAGCAGCACTATAATGCAATTATCAAAGCCAAGAACAAGCTCGACTATGTTTCTTCTGGCACACCAACATACTGGCCGGCAGACCCAAAGAAACTTCCTGATTTAATAGACTTTGTGATTACCAAAAACATTCCTAAAAATATGATAAGCGCCGAATGCCTTTCGGATCTTTCATCTGATCACTCGCCTGCCCTTTTTACTCTACTCCGACATCCAGGAACATGGGATCAACCATTAAAACTGACCTCACATAAAACCAATTGGGTTAAGTACAGGAAGTATATTAGCTCACACATTGAGCTAAGTCCTCACCTCAGCGATGAAGCCAACGTAGACAGTTTTGTTAATTCACTGGAATCTGTACTCGTCTCTGCAGCTCGAGTTTCAACACCTCATACTATAAACACACAATGCAATCAAAAGAAGTCAAATCTACAAATCGAACAGCTCGTCCTCGAAAAGCGACGCTTACGTCGAGCATGGCAATTTCACAGATCGCCATCTGCTAAGCAAAGCTTAAAACATGCCTCACGTCAACTTGCTCAAGCTCTACAGCAAGAAGAAACATATGTCCACCGCCGCTACATTGAGCAATTGTCAACTAATAGTACAAAACACTCACTATGGAGAGCTCACCCAACTCTGAGCTCACCGAAAGAAACCGTGATGCCTATTAGAAATTCCACGGGCGGCTGGGCGCGCAGTGACGCAGACCGAGCCAGCACGTTTGCCAACCACCTTAAAAATGTCTTCCAAGCAAATCCTGCCACTAATGCGTTTACTTTGCCGACTCTATCATATGAGCCCCAGCCTCAACATGAGCCAATTGAGTTTCGCCCAAACGAAATCGTAAACATCATCAAAAGACAACTGAATCCGAAAAAATCCCCGGGCTGCGACCTCATAACTCCCAAAATGATCATTGAGCTCCCATACTGCGCCGTTTGCACTCTCACCCAGCTCTTTAATGCCATCGCAAAACTTGGCCACTTTCCAGTGAGATGGAAAAAGTCAATTATAATAATGATAGCAAAGCCGGGGAAAGACCACACTATCCCCACGTCATATAGACCTATAAGCCTACTCTCTTGCCTATCTAAACTCTTTGAAAAATGCCTAATGACTCGGATAAACACATACCTGAGAATCCAGGAAGGAATCCCGTCACACCAATTTGGGTTTCGTGAAAAGCATGGAACAATTGAGCAGGTCAACCGGATAACATCAGAAATTCGAAACGCTTTCGAAAAACGAGAGTACTGTACTGCCATATTTTTAGATGTCTCTCAAGCATTTGATAGAGTCTGGCTAGAAGGTCTAATGTACAAGATCAAGACAATGCTCCCCTACAGCACCCACAAGATTTTAGAGTCTTACCTTCACGACAGAAAATTTGTTGTGAGGTGCAACACTGCTATATCTGATGATTACACTGTTGGAGCTGGAGTTCCTCAAGGTAGCGTGCTAGGGCCAACACTATATGTCCTCTACACAGCAGACATCCCGACAAGCACACGTCTAACAACATCTACGTTTGCCGATGACACAGCTATTCTTAGCCGTTCTAAATGCCCGATTCAAGCAACTGCGCAGCTAGCTCGTCATATGGTCGATGTTGAAAAATGGCTATCAGATTGGCGAATTAAAGTGAACGAACTAAAATGCAAACACGTTACGTTCACTCTGAACAGGCAAAACTGCCCGCCGATTACGTTAAACAACACTCTACTCCCACAAGCAAACGAAGTAACTTACCTAGGAGTACATCTCGACAGAAGACTCACATGGCGCCGGCACATTGAAGCCAAAAGAACACACCTAAAGCTAAAAGCCAGCAGCCTTCATTGGCTTATCAACGCCCGGTCACCTCTTAGCCTTGAATATAAAATCATGCTGTACAACTCGGTACTAAAACCTATATGGATGTACGGCTCCCAGTTATGGGGGAACGCCAGCAATAGCAACATTGACATTGTTCAGAGAGTTCAGTCGAAGATCCTGAGAACAATCACCGGGGCACCGTGGTACGTTCGCAACGAAAACATACACCGCGACTTAAACATTCAACCAGTCAAAGAAGTGATCGCAGAACAAAAGGTAAAGTACTTCACCAAGCTATCGGTGCACCCTAACCACCTGGCGAGAGGTCTAACAAGGTTGAGCAACCAATCACGCCTTCGTCGCAATGACCTACCCACCCAGCGACCGACCTGAGGGACGCGCAACCAGAATGCAGTCTTAGTATACTGTTAGTTAAATTTTAATGTTAAGATTCGTCAACTTATTGTTAGTCTCAAAATTAAGAGTAGATTCAATAAATAAAAGCAAAGCAAAAAAAAAAAAATATATATATTTTCTGTAATATCCTGTAAGGCCTAAGAAGGTTCTAAGCTCTCGAATATTTTTGGGTATTGGATATTTTACGATAGTAGAAATTTTTTCGGGCTCGGTTTATCACATTGTGAGAAATAACGTAACTGAGAAAATTGGTTTCTAATTTAAAGAACTTTGATTTTTCAATTGAAATTTTCATGTTTGCGTTCAGCAAAATTTTAATAATGGGAATTAAATCTTTGTAATGTGGTTCAATTGTTTTTGAAAATATAATTATGTCATCCATATAAACGTGACATGTTTTACCCACTTGTTCTCTTAAAATATATGGTCAAACCGAATGGCATTCTTAGGAATTCGTATTTCCCGTTGTTTATTGAAAATGAGGTTTTCTGAATGTCTGGTTCATTCATGAGAATCTGATGAAATCCAGATTCCTAGTCAATTGTTGAAAAGTATTTGGGTTTCGCAAGATTTGACAAAATCACTGAAGGGTCCTGCATTGGATATCTATCTGGTATTGTATTTTCATTAAGTTTTTAATAATCAATTACGAGTCTGAGTTTTGGAGTTCCGTCTTCATTGAAACCCATTTTTGGTACTACTAGTACTGGTGAATTATAAGGACTTCTACTTGACCTTATAATTTCTTCTTTTAACATTCGACTTATTTCAGAATTTACAAAATCTGAAGCTGATTGAGCATAAGGGTATTGTTTGCTGTAAATGGCCCTATCAATTACGGTGTTTATTTCACGGCGGATATCTGTCCTAAAAGGAATTTGCATATTTATTTTTGAATGCTCTTTATTGATAATATTTAATATTTCGTTCTCCAGATCTTTTCTTTGATCTGCAGACGATATTTTTATGTTGTTTATTCTTTGATTGTCGGATTTTTTAATTCCAAACTTTTATTTTTTCGGATTTCTCAACGAAGGCGCGTTCAGGATTTTTAATTCCCAAACTTTTATTTTTGTCGGATATTTCAACGACGGCGTGTTCGGAATTTTCAAATTCCAAACTTTTATTTTTGTCGGATTTTTCAACGACGGCGTGTTCAGGATTTGTATATCCCAAACTATATTCGCTTTGATTACCCATTTCAGATTCGGATCTGATTTGAGCTTTTTCATCACAGTATTTTTTTTAATAAAAATTGTTTTAATGGAAGAATGGTGTTTTCTTCTGTTAAAGAATGTTGGTTTAATATGTTTTCGTTATCATAATTTTATTTTTCTCCTATTCCATTATATTTAATTACTCCCTTAGCTGTATCAATTACCGCTCCTATTTTATTTATAAGGTTATAGCCGACCAGTAAATCTGAGTCAAGCCCATATATTTTATAAAAAGTATATCGCGTATCAAAAATAGTTATCATATGATAAAATTTAATTATTGAATATCCATTCACTGTGGATACTCTTTTGTAAATTGGAAGCTCGTTGCCCCAGTGAAAATAAATATTTTTAATTTTTTATTTATTTTTGGATCATTTCTAAATAATTAGGGCAAGTCTACTCCTGACTTTTGTCTAAAAATGGCTCTCCTTAATGTTATTTAATCTCATCGTCTTGTTAACCGGTTGGTTAACAGTTCCAGTTGATACCCTTTTATTTTGGGCTTGGCCTTACTGAGTGTTCTGGGTCTCAAATTTTTTTGTTTGATCCCACTTGTTCTGACTATAATTATTATTTTGATATTTATTATAGCCTTGATTATAGCCGAACCTGGATAGACTCGTCTACCTTCATTGATTCCGGCTTATTTTGTGGCTGCCTATAGGTGTTCCACTGTTTTTTGTTGGTTATTATTAAATCTACCCTGGTTCCAAGAATTATTTTTATTCTGATTATAATAACCATAAGTATTTTTGTTCTGGGTGTTGTCATGATTAAACCTTAAATTATTATTGTTTCGCTGGTTACTGTAACTATTGTTTTGCTGTCTTGTCTTGTGGTTGAAATGTGTTTGTCCATTTCCACTAGAGTGAAATCCACTACATAATGATTTTTCCCCATTTAGTAATCTAGTGAAACAAGAGCCTTCTGGGTTAAGTGTGCAATAACTATTAAATATTTCTCTCTTAAAATTAGACATTACATAGTACTTATTTGTACATTTTGCGACGTGATTATCAATTAATAATTTTCCATCATTATGTGAAATGGATCTTGAATTGTAAACATCACAACGATCGGTAATAATAGGGTATTTTATGTAAATTATAATAAGATCTTGATGCAAAACGATTTTAAATTCAGATATGTATATCTAAAAGGTCTGTTACAACTACAGGTCTATCTTCGTGCTTATAAATTTCTAGTATATCATCATTGTTTAGAATTTTAGTATTAAATACATCAATTTTAGCAAGTGTAATTGTGTCCATTAAAATAAGATCGTAAGTAACCGAGCGCAGACGATATTTTCTAATTGGAATTTCTTGATCTTTAAAGGCTGTTTTGAATTGTACAGATAAAGATTTTATCTCTTTAATTATTTTAGTATTAATAACAAATTGATCGTTATTATTTTGTATTAAATCATCGATTTTATTTTGGACTGTTATGAAATCATCATGATCTGGTGTTGCCGCTATCCATTTCCAAATGGTGCCTATTTCATTAATGCCTCTTTTTGATCTACTGGGTATAATTTGAGAGATAAGTATTCTGATAATTTTTGAATCGTGGGATATTTCACAAACAAAATTCTTGTTGTCGGGACCCTTCAGAAATTCTGTTTCAAGATTAATTATTTCTCTATAAAGACTTATATTAGTTATATGAAATAAATCTGCGTATGATTCATAAATAAGAACAGCTTTGGTATCCTTGTAAAGAAGGAAATCATGGTTCGTGTTATCCATAATTTCGGATTTGGTTGTAGCTACCAGCAATAATAAGTAAATTATTGAAATCATTATCTGTAATTTGAAACAAGTTATTTAATATTACCTTTATGAATCGTACGGGTTCTGTTATTTATAATAACTTTATTTGGGAGATTTTCCTTAACTACATTTTTTTTTATATCTAGAATTAAGCTTGTTCCTTTCCCCGTGTTTCTTTTCGTAAATTACCTCTCCTACGTGATAATTCTTATTTTGTCTATTTTTATTGTGAAAATGCAACATTTTATTTTGGGCTTGCTGCAATAATTTAGGAATATTATCGTATTTGATTTTATTAAATAATATATCAAAAGGTCGATGGTTGGTTGTTGAATGAATTGTTAAATTGTATTTTTGTGCTGCTCTAATTATAATTTCAGGATAATCAATTAAATTAAGCTCATCTTTAATGCAGCGAGAAATTTCTGTTAAGGTAGAGTGTGCCCTTTCTATTTGTCCGTTAGACGTACTATGTCGAGGATCTGCAAAGAATAAAGATATCCCATTTCTTTGTGCAAAAGATTTAAATTGGGATGAAGAAAAACTTGGTTCGTTATCTATCATCAAATATTTGGCTAATGGAAATTGTTGTAAAATTTCTGAAACTTTATTTTCTATATATAGTTTTTAAGGGATTTCTTTTACGACTAAGTATTTCGAATACGAATCTATACAAGTAATGAATATAAAATACGTCAAGATGCAAATTTTCACCTTCTCTTTCTGGAATTGGTGCTTGACCGATAGGAATCTGTACTGGGTGTCGGTTGTATTTGTTTTGATTGCAGATAGTGCAATTCTTTAAAAACTCCTTAAGCTTTTTGTATAAATTGGGCCAATAATAGAGTCTAGTTATTTGTTTATAATTTTCACCAAGCCCTCTATGAGCTCTACAATGAGTTTCTGTGATAATAAGAGATCTGTCTTCAGCGTTTTCGACATCCTGGACAAATGTCGTAGTGTATAAAAATGTGTTTATAAAATTGTCCTTAAGTGGTTTTTGAATTCTGTAAAAATCTTCTAGACTACAGTGAACTCCTATTGTTATATTGGATGGAATATATTCCCTTAAGATTGATACTAAATTTTCTGGAGTGTCATTCTCTATTATATTCCTAGTATTTCCGAATACATTATTCGACTCATGTATTGTATACCTCCCCGTTCCTATTAGCAATTGTTGCTTAAACTGGTTTAAGGGTTTTCGGGTTTCTTGAGAAATGGAAAATGAAAGAGGTTGATGATCGGTATAGATCTCGATGTTGTTAACCCCATATAAGTAATTTCGAAGATTTTTAAAAGCCCATACAATGGCTAAAAGTTCATTTTTAATTTTTGCGTATAATTGTTCGGTTTTTTCAGAGTTTTTGAAATAAATGTAATTGGTTTTCCTTCCTGAGAAAAAACAGCACCAATTGCTAAGTCAGATGCGTCCGTGTTTAGAGTAAATTTTTTATAATAGTCTGGTTGTACTAGTTCTACTTGTGCAATTAAATTTTCTTTGAGCTCGTTAAAAGCTCTTACAGCTGAGTAGCTAGAACATAGGACATAG